>NC_090395.1:22666069-22966069 GCF_036365525.1 Heterodontus francisci
TTGTTAAAACGCTGGGGGCTTTCTTGTAGTTCAAAAGTGCAATGTGCTTAGCGGCTATGACAGGTTCCAGCTCTTCATTATGAGATTGAAACCAGTCTGCATTTCTCTTCGCACTTTTGCCGTAGGTGGTCAAAGCTGACTCATAGATGGCGTCTCTGATGTGGGCCCACTTGGTCTCAGCATCCCCTGTGGGAGTGTTTTGAAGGGCTGTTACAAGTGAATTTAGAAATTTTTGTAACAGCTGTGGGTGAGAAATTCTGCTCGTGTTGATGCGCGGGTGGCCCTTCTGCTTGGAATGATGCAACTTCTTTGGTCTGAGTCTAACCTTGCTGCACACCAGGGAGTGGTCGGTGTCGCAGTCCGCACTGTGGAAGCTGCGTGTGATTTGAACACTGTTTAAGGCGGCTCGCCTTGTGACAATGAGGTCTAGCTGGTGCCAACGACGTGATCTTGGGTGCCTCCATGAAACCTGGTGACAGGGTTTAGTGTGAAAGAACGAGTTGGTGATGCAGAGGTTATGATAGGTACACAACACAAGCAGTCTCTGCCCGTTCTCATTCATCCTTCCAACGCCATAGCGCCCAAGGCAGGAGGGCCATGAGTCATGGTCGGCCCCAACCCTGGCATTAAAGTCCCCCAGCAGGAATAGGTGTTCGGTGTTGGGGATGCTGCTAATGATGTTATGGAGTTGTTCATAGAACTGGTCTTTAGCTTCAGGTGCGGAGCAGAGTGTTGGAGCATAGATGCTGAGTAGGTGTACTGGACCAGAGGTGGTGAGCAGTCGGATGGACAGTATGCGTTCCGAGCCATTTGAGGGAGGCTCTATCATGCTGAGCAAGGAGTTTCTGATGGCGAAGCCCACTCCATGCTGTCTTGGTTCTTCAGGATCCCTGCCCTGCCAGAAGAAGGTGTAGTCTTGCTCTGCTAGAGATCCACTCGCGGGGAGGCGAGTCTCCTGAAGTGCTGCAATGTCCACATTGAATCTACTGAGCTCGTTGTTAATGATGGCGGTCTTCCGAGAATCGTTGATTTGTGTAAGGTCTTCCGACAGGCCAGGACACATAGTTCTGACGTTCCAGCTTGCAAAGCGAAGGGCTGGTACCTTCTTTCCTTTTTTCATGTTGTTTGGTGCGGTGTATCAGTCCACCTTTCGGGCAATGACCCTGAGCTCCAAGCACCCATTGAAGCAGGCAGACTGTGGCGGGACAGAACCTTATTGACCGGGTAGCCCATAATATCCAGACCATAATACCCAGTCAGACCATAATATCCAGAGCGACCAAAATACCCAGGCAGACCATAATATCCAGAGCAACCAAACAAACCATAATACCTGGAGAGACAACATGAACACAGGAAATAGAAACAAAAACAAGAAATGCTGGAACCACTCAGCAGGTCTGGCAGCATCTGTGGAAAGAGAAGCAGAGTTAACGTTTCGGGTCAGTGACCCATCTTCGGAACTGACAAATATTTAAAATGTCACAGGTTATAAGCAAGTGAGGTGGGGGTGGGGCAAGAGATAACAAAGGAGGTCGAGATTGGACCTGGCCACATAGCTGACCAAAACGTCACGGAGCAAAGGCAAACAATATGTTAATGGTGTGTTGAAAGACAAAGCATTAGTACAGATTAGGTGTGAATACACTGAAGATTGAACAGCAGCAAGTGCAAACCTGAAGAAAAACAACCTGAAAAAAACAGTGGGTAAGCAAACTGAACAAACTAAGATGAAATGAAATAAATGCAAAAAAAGATAGTAAAAAATGTAAAAAAGAATGTAAAAAAAAAGGAAGAAAAAATAACTAAAAATGAAAGTAAAATGGGGGGCTGTCATGCTCTGAAATTATTGAACTCAATGTTCAGTCCGGCAGGCTGTAGTGTGCCTAATCGGTAGATGAGATGCTGTTCCTCGAGCTTGCGTTGATGTTCACTGGAACACTGCAGCAATCCCAGGACAGAGATGTGAGCATGAGAGCAGGGGGGAGTGTTGAAATGGCAAGCAACCGGAAGCTCAGGGTCCTGCTTGCGGACTGAGCGGAGATGTTCCGCAAAGCGGTCACCCAGTCTGCGCTTGGTCTCCCCAATGTAGAGGAGGTCACATTGTGAGCAGCGAATACAGTATACTACATTGAAAGAAGTACAAGTAAATCGAGTAGGCCATTCACCTTGTCGAGCCTGCTCCACCATTCCATCATGTCAAGGCTGATCATCTACCTCAACGCCACTTTCCCACACTATCCCCATGTCCCTTGGTGTCATTCGTATCCAGATAGCTATCGATTTCTGTGTTGAACATGCTCAATGATCGAGCTTCCACAGCCCTCTGGGGTAGAGAATTCCAAAGATTCACCACCCTCTGAATGAAGAAATTCTTCCTTGTCTCAGTCTTAAATGGCTTTCCCCTTATTCAGAAACTATATCCCCTGGTTCCAGACTCAACAGCCAGGGGAAACATCCTATCCACATCTACCCTGTCACGCCCTGTAAGAGTGTTGTAAGTTTCAATGAGATCACTGTACACAATACTCCAGGTGTGATCTCACCAAGGCTCAACAATTGCAGCATGACATTTTAACTCCTGTACTCAAATCCCCTTGTGATGATGGCCAACAGACCATTTGCCTTCCTAATTGCCTGCTGCACCTGTATGCCATCTTTTAGTGACTCATGAACAAGGACACCCAAGTCCCTTTGGACATCAACACTTCCCAATCTCTCACCATTTAAGAAATACTCTGTCTTTCTGGGTCAGAGGTCTAAGATGTGTTCACCTGGAATAAAATAGATTTTACATTAAAATATTCTAGTTCATTTAAGCGCAAAGTCACAAATGATATCCTCTGCGACAGTCACCACATATTTTCCTTCCACAACATCTCTGCAGCCTTTCACATGGTTGACCACACCATCCTCCTGCAAAGCCTTTCCTCCATTGTCCAGTTCTGTAGGATTGCCCTAGCTTGTTTCCAACTTTACCTATTTGATTGTAGCCTGAGAGTTTCCAGCAATCATCTTCATCATCTTCAACCATGGGGGTCAGCATGCACAAGTATGCTGACAACACCCAGCTCTATCTCACCATCTCTTGCTTTTGAGTTGTCAGGCTGCTTGTCTGACATCCAGTCCTGGATCAGCTGCAATTTCCTCCAGTTAAACATTGAGAAGACTGAAGCCATCACCTTCAATACCCCCCACCTCAATGGGCATTCCTGGAACAGATTTCCATTCCCCTCCTTGACCACTGTTAAACCAGACTGATCACAACCTTGGCATCCTGTTTGACCCTGAGTTGAGCGTCTAACTCCATATCCCCTCCATCACAAAGGTTGCTTCCTCCCATCTTCCTGGAATCATACAGCAAATCGTGCTTATACCTGCTCTTTGAAAGAGTAATCCAATTAGTCACACAGCCAGGAACCTCAACTACTGCAAGGCATACCAGAAAGTCACAGGTGTGATACCCACAATTTTATGACATGTGCTAGATGACACACTCAGAAATGATCCCTACAATGAGGGCGATATTCAGGAGTGATAGGGAAAGATGTTGGGGATATTACTGACTGGAGAGATTGGAAGTAATAAAGAGGCTGAGATAGAACATTAGCAGGTGGTGAGATAGAAACATAGAAAATGTATGACACAGAGGGAGGCCATTTGGCCCATTGTGTGTGTGCCAACTGAGAAAGAACTATCCAGCCTAATCCCACCTTCTGGCTCTTGGTCTGTAGTCCTCTATATTACATCTCCTCAAGTTGCATGTCCAAATATTTTTTAAATGCGATGAGAGTTTTTGCCTCTATCAGCTGTTCAGGTAGAGTTCCAGACCCCCATCACCCTCAGGGTGAAAACATTTCTCCTCAACTCCCCTCTAATTCTTCCACCAATTACTTTACTCCTGGTTATTGACCTCTCTGCTGATGGAAATAGATCCTTCCTGTCCACTTTATCCAGGCCCTCGTAATTTTATACACCTCAATTAAATCTCCCCTCAGCCTCCTCTGTACCAATGAAAACAGACCCAGCCTGTCCAATCTTTCCTCATAGCTAAATTCTCCATTCCTGGCAACATCCTTGTAAATCTCCGCTGTAACCTCTCTAGTGCGATCACATGGTTCCTGTAATACAATGACCAGAACTGTACGCAGTTCTCTTGTTGTGGCCTAACTAGCGTTTTATACGTTTATACAGCATAATCTCCCTGCTCTTATATTCTATGCCTCGACCAATATCGGAAAATATCCCGTATTCCTTCTTAATGACATTATACCTGTCCTGCTATCTTCAGGGATCTGTGGGCAAGAACTCCAAGGTCCCTCTGCTACTCTATACTTCTCAGTATCCTACCATTTATTGTGTATTCCCTTGCCTTTTTTGTCCCCACCAAATGCGTTACCTCACACTCTACAGACTGAACTCCATTTGCCACATTTCTGCCCATCTGACCAGTCCATTGATATCTGCCTGGAGTCTACAGCTTTCTTCCTATCAACCACATGGCCAATTTTTGTATCATCTGTAAACTTCTTAATCATGACTCTAACTTTAAGTCTAACACATTGATACATATCATGAACAGTCAGGAACCCAGTACTGAGCCCTGTGGAACCCCACTGGAAACTCTCTGTGACCCCACTGGAAACTCTCTGTGACCCCACTGGAAACTCATGTCAAGCCACTTGAGAATCTTAAAACTAAACTTCCCTAAAACTAAGTTCAGAACTGCCCCTTCTCTTGTTGGGCTTGCTATGTACTGACTGTAAAAAAGTTCTCCTGAATGCATTTTAAGAATGTTGTGCCCTCTGTAGCTTTCACACTGATTCTCTGAGGGTAGTTGAAATTCCCTATTACTGCCCTATTTTTGCACTTCTCAGCAATTTGCTTTTCTACCTCTCTCTGACTTCAGGTATCTATACTCCCTGTAGTGTGAGTGCCCCTTTTTTGTTCCTCAGTTTAACTCATGTAGGCTCATTTGATGATCCTTCCAGTATATCATCCCTCCTCACAGCTGTGATTTTTTTCTTTTTTATCCGTCTCTCTATCTCATCTGAAAGCCCTGTAACCAGGAATGTTGAGCAGCCATGCCTGCCGTTCTTTCAGCCATGTTTCAGTAATAGCTATAATATCATACTCCTGTATCTATCTGTGCCATCAGCTCATCTGCCTTATTCACTAGACTCCTTGCACTGAATTACATACCACTAATGACCGAACAACTCCTATGTTGGCTATTTTCTTGCCTTTATTTTCTCTGCCTCCCACATTCACTTACTAATTTCCTGCCTTCCATTTCCAGCTTTGTTTCTCCTCCTTCTGAATCTTTTAAACCCTCCCAAACAGCACTAGCAAATTTCCCTGCCACAATACTGGTCCGGGCCCTGTTGAGGTGTAACCCATCCGGCTTGTGCCCAAAACCAGTCTCAATGCCCCAGGAATCTAAAGCCCTCCCTCCTTCACCATTTCTCCAGTCATACATCCACCTGCACTATCATCCTACTTCTGTACACACTAGCGCATGGCAACGGAGATTACTACCTTTTTTATTATTCGTTCATGGGATGTTGGTGTCACTGGCTAGACCAGCATTTATTGCCCATCAGTAATTGCCCTTGAGAAGGTGGGCTGCCTTCTTGAACCACTGAAGTCCTTGGGGTGTAGGTACACCCACAGTGCTGTAAGGAACGGAGTTCCAGTATTTTGACCCAGCAACAGTGTAGGAACAGTGATATATTTCCGAGTTAGGATGGTGTGCGGGTTGGAGGGGAACTTGCAGCTGGTGGTGTTCCCATACATCTGCTACCCTTGTCCTTCTAGGTGGTAGAGGTCATGGATTTGGAAGGTGCTGTCAAAGGAGCCTTGGTGAGTTTCTGCAGTGCATCTTGTACATGGTACACACTACTGCCACTGTGCGTCGGTGGTGAAGGGATGAATGTTGAAGGTGGTGGATGGGGTGCCAATCATCAGCCAATGGGCTGCTTTGTCCTGGATGGTGTCGAGCTCCTTGAGTGTTGTTTGAGCTGCATTCATCCAGGGAAGTGGAGAGTATTCCATCACACTCCTAACTTGTGCCTTGTAGATGGTGGACAGGGATTGGGGAGACAGGAGGTGAGTTACTCGCCGCAGAATTCCCAGCCTCTGACTTGCTCTTGTAACCACAGTATTTATGTGGCTGGTCCAGTTTCTGGTCAATGGTAACACCCAGGAAGTTGATAGTGGGGGATTCAGCAATGGTAATGCCATTGAACATTAAGAGGCGATGGGTAGATTCTCTCTTGTTTGAGATAGTCATTGTCTGGCACTTGTGTGGTGTGAATTTTACATGCCCCTTATCAGCCCAAGCCTGGGTGTTGTCCAGGTCTTGCTGCATCTGGATACGGACTGCTTCATTATCTGAGGAGTCACGAATGGTGTTGAACATTGTGCAATCATCAGCGAACATCCCCACTTCTGACCTTATGATGGAGGGAAGGTCATAGATGAAGCAGCTGAAGATGGCTGGGCCTAGGACGCTACCCTGAGGAACTCCTGCAGTAATGTCCTGGGACTGACATGATTGACCTCCATCAACCACAACCATCTTCCTTTGTGCTAGGTGTAACTCCAACCAGGAGAGAGTTTACCCTCTGATTCCCATTGAGCCCAGTTTTGCTAGGGCTCCTTGATGCCATACTCAGTCAAATGCTGTGTTTGTCCATGTCTGGACAAACGCTGTAATGAGGTCAGGAGCTGAGTGGGCCTGGTGGAACCCAAACTGAGCGTCAGTGGGCAAATTATTGCTGAGCAAGTGTCACTTAATAGCACTGTCGACGACCCCTTCCATCACTTTACTGATGACTGATACCAGACTGATAGGACGATAATTGGCCGGGTTGGACTTGTCCTGCTTTTGTCCACAGGACATATCTAGGCAATTTCCCACATTGCCGGGTATATGCGAGTGTTGTAGCTGTACTCGAACAGCTTGGCTAGGGGCATGGCAAGTTCTGGAGCACTGGTCAGTCAGGACCCATACACGTGAAGTGAATCAGATTGGTTGAAGATTGGCAGCTGTGATGCTGGGGACTTACGAATATACGAATTAGGAGCAGGAGTAGGTCACTCGGCCCCTCGAGCCTGCTCCACCTTCAATAAGATCATGGTTGAAATGATTGTATCCTCAACTCCACATTCCTGCCTATCCCTGGTAAACTTTAACCCTGTTGCTTATCAAGAATCTATCAGCCTCTGCCTTAAAAATATTTAAAGACTCTGCTTCCACTGCCTTTTGAGGAAGAGAATTCCAAAGACTCACAATCCTCTGAGAGAAAAAATTTCTCCTCATCTCTGTCTTAAATGGGTGACCCTTTATTTTTAAACAGTGACCCATAGTTCTAGATTCTCCCACAAGGCAAAACATCCTTTCCACATCCACCCTGTCAAGACCCCTCAGGATCTTAAAAGCAAAATACTGCAGATGCTGGAAATCTGAAATAAAAACAAAGAGTGCTGGAAATACTCAGCAAGTCAGGCAGCATCTGCCGAGAGAGAAGCAGAGGTAATGTTTCAGGTCAGTGACCTTTCATCAGATCTGGCAAAGGTTAGAAATGTAATAGGTTTTAAGGAAATAAAACAGGGGTGGGGGAAAAGAGAACAAAAGGGAAGGTGTTGATAGGACAGAGGGTCAGAGAGATTAACTGACAAGGAGGTGATGGGACAAAGGCAAAGAGAGTGTATGCTAATGGTGTGGTGAAAGACAAAGCATTCGTGCAGAGTGTTAATGACAGAATTATGAACAGCCCTGGCCAAAAGCACGAACATTTAAACAAACATACGAACATACAAATTAGGAGCAGGATTAGGCCACTCTGCCCCTCAAGCCTGCTCCGCCATTCAATAAGTTAATGGCTGAACTGATTACTCCACATTCCCACCTACCCCCGATAACCTTCCACCACCTTGCTTATCAAAATCGATCTACCTCTGCCTTAAAAATATTCAAAGACTCTGCTTCCACCACCTTTTGAGGAAGAGAATTCCAAAGACTAAGAGTAAATCAACAGATAAGGCTAGAGGTTACAAAAATAATAAAAGGACAAAATTAAAGGCTCTGTATCTGAATGCACATAGCATTCGAAACAAAACAGATGAACTGAGAGTGCAAATAGAAATAAATAAGTATGATCTGATAGCCAATACAGAGACATGGCTGCAGGACGACATAGACAGGGACCTGAATATTGAAGGGTATATGGCATTTAGGAAGGACAGGAAGCTAGGGAAAGGTGGAGTGGTAGCTCTGTTAAGTAATGATGGTATTAGTGCAATAGAGAGGGATCACCAAAGTTCACAAGACCAGGAGGTAGAAGCAGTTTGGGTAGAGATGAGAAATCATAAAGGCAAGAAGTCACTTGTGGGAGTGGTGCCGGACCATGAGGTTACAGATTCTGGTTGAATACAATTATACTGTTGCTGATGACCCACAGCCCCTCATGGATGCCCAGTTTTGAGTTGCTAGATCTGTTCGAAATCTATCCCATCTATCCCCTTGGAGGTCCTACTTTCAAATTTCTTTCCTACCTCTCTAAAATCTGCCTACAGAATCTCATCACTCTTTCTCCCTATGTCAATGGTACTGATATGGACCAAGACCTCTGGCTGTTCACCCTCCCCCCTTAGAATGTTCTGCAGCCGCTCAGTGACATCCTTGTCCCTGGCACCAGGTTGGCAACATTCCTTCCTGAAGTTACATCTGCAGCCACATGAACACCTGTATGCTCACTTAACTATTGAATCCCCTCTCACTATTGCTTTCCTGACCTTCCTCCTCACCATCCCCCTGGGCCCCCTCCCCCTACAGTACAGATGAGCCACCCATGGCGCTGTGGCTTTGGCCCTAACTGTCTCCCCCAGAACTGAATACCAGTTAGAGAGCAAAATGCACTCACAGGACTCCTGCACTTGCTGCCTGGCCCTCCTTGTCTGTCTGGCTGTCACCCTTTCCCTCTCCGCCAATGCATGCTCAAGCTGTGGGGTGACTATCTCCAGGAACACAAAACTCTCAGCCTCACGGATGCACCACAGTCTCATCAGCTGCTGCTCAAACTCTGAAAACTGGAGCTTGAGCTCCTCCAACTGATGACACTTCCTGCACATGTGGTTGAGGATTTCCCACATGGCACAGGATGTACATTTGACAGGTCTAAGGTACCCTGCTATGGCTCTATTTATTAGACAACTAGTTAAACTTACTAGAAATAAAATTAAGACTTGTCCCTGAAACGAAACTAAAAAAAACTCCCCAGCTACTCAGCAATCACCTTACCCTCCCTTGCCTCCAGGCTCTCTGATTGAAGACTGTTTTTGTTAAAGAAATTACTTACTGTTGACTCACACGATTTACTCACCCTCAGATCTCCTCCTGCATACTCACTGTGATGTTATTGTTGACACACAATCAAAATTCCGAGAATCCTCTGGTGTTAATGTTAGCTAGCTCCTCCCTGTCTGGCCTGTATTGGGCAGGCGGGACTTCAAGACACATGCCTGTGTGGAGAAGCAAGAGGAAGAAGTGTAGTTGAAAACAGCCCCATGATGGGCCAGTGAGAGATGGTTTCCTTCCTTTCATGTCTCTTCTTCCAGAGTCCTGCATCTAGGTCTGAACAGCCATCAGGCCATGCACTACATTTGACTGTATGAGGAGAAAGCCATCTTTGAAGGCTATTGGATTGCATTTTCAGGAGAACAGAGGTAGCATTAGATTGGATTCAGAAAATCTTAGTTACTTCAGTTTCCTGGTAGGAGGAGTATAGGTATCATTACTAGGTTCAATGATGTGCAGCTTTTGACCAAATTATTTACTTGGCAGTAACTGGATTTGAGTCCAGCTGTTTTGTTTGCACAGATTGCAGTGTGCTGAAACAGCCCTAATTCAAGCAACCTTTATTCCAACGTTCCCTGTGGGTTGGTGTACACATTGAGAGCCACTTTCTATATCTCAATGGCCTACTTTGCTTCTAACCAACTGTACCTGCCACTCAGCAGTGAACAAGACACGTCAGCTCTATTGTTCAATCTCCTGGGTGCGGCAGGCACTGATAGTGTCCGAGGGATGAGCAATAAGAACAAATATTCATTTACATTTAAATGATCCAAAGAAAATAATAAATACAAAGGGGGATTTACAAAGCATATAGATAAACTTAAACACTCAGAGGGGGCTACAAACAATTGCATAGAGATTGATATACAGTCAGAGGGAGTTAGAAAGAGATCACTCGATAGCACAATCAATTCCACAGAGAGTACATCTACAGATTGCAGCACTGAAGCAGGATGCCATTGATATGCAAATATATTTTACGAGCAAAGCCCTTTGGACTGAAGAGAAAAAGTCTCGTGGCCCATCCAAAATGCTAGAAATAGTTTGGATCTTGGGAAGGAGCTAAGGTGTTATTTAAATCTCGCGCAGGCGAGCAAACAGCTCGTGTTCAACATTTTGTGCATGTGTGACAGGCTGATGCAATTGTGAGAAGTATACAGTTTAACTGGTTAAACTTCAAAGGGATGGATTGTGTATCTCTGGAAGCATATTTCTGATTCACCAGCTCTGAGACCATTGAGCTAAGGGCTGGAGACTGTGAAAGTTATACAACACATACAGGGTGCAGGTTTAATATCTGTAGAGCTTCTGAAACATTGGGTGGAATTTTGTGCTGACGGTGGGTGTCTCAACATTGAGGGAAACTGCACGGAGATCCCTGTGTCGCCTCTTGTACAGAAGGCCCGTCAAATTTAGTGCCAATCAGGCACTTAATTGAAGAGCAGCGATTTAGGACCCCGTCGCTGGAAGTCCTGGCCTTGCAGAGCTGCCAGCCAATCAGAGGCCAGCAGCTGTAGCACCACATGGAAGGGGTGGCGACTGCTGTAGCCGCACCTCCCAGAGGTTGAGGAGTGTTGCTAGAGCCAGGCTCATGGTAGGTCAGTGCGGGAGGGGTCTTGCAGGATGGGGGTCGTGGGGGAGGGAGTTGGCAGCAAAGGCAAGGGGATGGCCCTGATGCCGGGTCCCTCGCAATTTGGAAGCAACCTGCATGGTTTTTCATGCTGTGCTTCCCATGCGGCAACATGGCTGCCCGCCCCATGGGTAATTGTGGCTGCAGTGGGAAAAGGTCCTTAATTGGGGGTTAATTACCCAGTTAAGGGCTTCAATTCATGGCAGGGTGGGAAGGCCATTCACAGGCCTTCCTGCCCCGGACTAAATTTTGGCAGAGCTGGGATGGTCGCAGCGTCCTCCCCGACACCATCCTGCGCGATTTTATGCTCTCCCTGCCTCCAAACCCGCCACGGGGGACGGGGGGGGGGGCTTAATATCCCACCCATTATGTCTTCTTTTAATCTGAGAACAGAGAAGGAATTAAATGTTCTGTAGTTGTTTTTTTTTAATGTTATTTTTAATAAGTTTGTTCCTTAGTTTATAGCCTAAGAGTGTTTACATGACTACTTTCTTAAGAGGTTTAAGAGACTATCAAAGAACTTAGAATATATTCCATAAACTAAATAAATAAGGGTTTATGCTTGATCCCTGGTCTCATTACATGACTGGATATTGGATTGTAAAGGCACATTTCACTTTATAATCGACAAAGGCTCACTTACAGAGGTTGGAGCTGAGCACAAGAATTGTAATAGATGCTACGTTGGGTGGACTGTTAGGATCTTTCTGGATGAACGCATAAAAATTGATTGAAATGGCTTCCTCTATCTTATTATACTGAAACCAGAAAATATCTGACAAGAAGTTAAAAGCACTTTAAAAAAAGTTTTGCTTAAGTTCGAATGAAGCTTGTCAATGTAACTTTGAGACTGAATCGTAGTTCTTGCTGCTATCTGTGAAATGAGTTGGTGTAGTATGAGATTCTGCCAATTTTCTTGAAAAGCCACCCCATCAGGGCCTAATTTTAGAATGACTCAATAGCTGATGCAGATCACGTATTGGAGCAACTGTTTCAAAATGAAACTGAATCTGGTACAAATGTCTCTTGAGCTACATTTAGGTTGATTCCCAATGTGTTCAATTACACTGAATCCAGCACTGGGAAAGTACACAGGAATGAACACATTGAATTCTTGAATGAAGTAACAGAGAGCATCGATGACAGTAATATGTTTTTTTTACTCTTTCATGGGATGTGGGCATCACTGCTAATTGCCCTTGAACTCAGTGGCTTGCTAGGCCATTTCAGAGAGCAGTCAAGAATCAACCACATTGCTGTGGGTCTGGAGTCACAACATATATATATATAGGCCAGACCGGGTAAGGATGGCAGATTTCCTTCCCTAAAGGACATTAGTGAACCATATGGATTTTTACAGCAATCGATGATAGTGTCATGGTACTATTACTGAGGCTAGCTTTCAATTAATTAATTGAATTTATATGCCACCAGCTGCCGCGGTGGAATTTGAACCCGTGTCCCCAGGGCATTAGCCTGGGCCTCTGTATCACTAGTCCAGTAACATTACCACTACGTCACCATCTCCCCTGATTTTGTACCTATATGGCCTTTCAACAAGTGTTTGGTAAAGTGCCATACAATAAACTTGTTAGCAAAATTGAAGCCCATGGGATTAAAGGGATAGTGGCTGTGTGGATACAAAATTGGTTAAGGAACAGAAAGCAGAGGGTAGTAGTATATTGTTGCTTTTCAGACTGGAGTGAATATACAGACCCCCCCACCAGGGATTAGGATTGTAGGACAGAGTTAGGACTGCTGCGCTTTTTGATATAAATTAATGACCAGGGTATGCAAGCCATAATTTCGATGTTTGCAGATGTTGCAGATGACAAAAAGCTCAGAAATATGGTAAGCAGCGAGGATAGTAATCTACTTCAGGAGAATGTAGACCAGGGTTGTCCAACCTTTTCGGGCGCAGGTCTGTTACGAATTTTGCTCAGCCTGGGCGGTGAACAAATTTCGAAAGATAAAGGCATTAAAAATTTATCTTACTAATAAAAACAACAAATGCGTATTTTTGTGAAGAAGCTTTAAATGAGAAGTCTAATTTATTGCCTTACTTTCTTATCACTATATTGAAAACTGATTCAGTGACATAGCTGGCATTGTTTTTTCCTTGCACAAGTAGTTAATCTCTGCCCGCACACTTGATGTAGCGATGCAGAGTATTCTAGATAGATATCCATCTGTCAGGAGTCATCTTGATCTCTCTCTCTCCCTGTGTTCCAACCTCTCTCTGTAGTTTTCCCCCTCTGTGTTGTCCTCGCTCTGTGTTCCCCCTCACTTTCTCTGTTCCCCCTCCTCTGATCTCCCCTCTCTCTCTCTCTGTGTCCCCCCCCCCCCTTTGTTCCCCTCTCCCTCTCTGCGACAGTTGCACCGAGCACAAGCACTCAGCACAGCAGCTTTGTGGTTGGTCAGTTTGTTTAAAAATATCGCGCTGAGTTTCACAGCTGACAGCTGCTGAAGCAGAACACGCTTCCCAACTTTGACAGATTTGGGGTTTTCTGACTTTTTAAGAAAGCATATTAAAAATGTTCGGAGAAGTGAGCGAAGAGGATATTAACTTTGAGAAAAGTCTGAGAGGTTCAGCCCATTGCAACTAGGAGGAGTTTGGGACTTTTAACTGCAAAGATTGCACCGTCAAAAGGACTGTGTAACATATATGTGTGGTGTGAGGTTTCCAAGTGTTTTATTAAGTAAAGATAATACCTTTCTTTGTGATTTGGGGTAACAGCTACTTACAAAGTACAATATAGTTAATGGAGATTTCATTAGTTGTTGTGAAATCTTGCCGTGTCATTCTTTAAATTGATCTGGGGGTTCATATCTCATATTTTAACATCAACAGCCTCACTGAGGTCGTAACATCTGTTTCTTTGAAAGGCTTTTCAATTGATTAATTTTTTAATGTAAAATGCAGAACAAAACTTTGAGCTGGAATTTGGGGATTTTTTGTTTCAATTTGACACTGCAGGGTTTAAAGTGACATGGGTAACTTGAGCACACACAGGCAGAAAAGCTCCGTCAACACCAAAACTAGACAAAGCTGCAATTGATTACTGGCGTGGCCTTAAAACATCATTTAAGATAAGCACCTACATATTCACAATGGTTAGAAAATGAAAAAGCACATAGCCTGGCACTAAGATTTGCATTTATATAGCACCTTTCACAACATCAGGACATCTCAAAGTGTTTAGTCAATGAAGTTGAGTTAGAGTTGTAATACATATAGATAGGGAAGTTGAGAACATGACAAATAGCATTAGAAGTTGAAGTTATCACACCTTTGTCAGTCAATATAACCTTTACCTATTGCTTGATATAACTGCAGTTTAGAGATATGCCTTATAAGGACATTTAGATTCACATATAGAGTTGGTTGCAAGGCTGACCCCTTCATTGGAATCAGATTGATAGAGTAAGGACCTGTCAGAGACTGAACCATATTTAACCCTGAGATGAGCTTCTGAACGTAAATCCTCTGAAGCATGAATCAAAGGCAGCTTTGTTTTAATAAGGGACTTTAATTTTCGTATAGATTGGGATAAGCAACTAGCACATATCAGAGAGGCAGTGAATTTCTTCAGTGTGTTCAGTTTTCTGCAACAATGTGTCCTGGACCCAAAAAGGGGGCAGGCCATATGAAATTTAGTAACGAGAAATGAACCCAGGTTTAGTTAACAGTCAAACGATGCATGATTATCTAATAGCAATCGTAATGCGATAGTAGTGTTTGAAAGGGAAAAGTGTGAAATAGCTACTAAGATTTAGGTAAGGCTGACTTTAGTGCAATGAAAGGGATACTGTCTACAGTAAACTGGGCAAATCTGTTCATGGATAAATGACAGATCAGCAGGAAGTATTCAAAAGAGTTTAATATGATATGGGACTAGTTTATGCCCCTAAGGGGTAAGAACTCGACAGCCACGAATGACGAAAGAAAAAGTACACAAAAATGCAAAAATAAAATCCTGGGATATGGGAGAGATGTAGAGAACAGAGGGTAACAAAACAGATACAAACTACAATTAGGGAGTATGAAAAGAAACTTGCAAGGGATATCAAAATTAACAAAAAAAAACTCATTTCCAATGACGTTAGGAAAAAGAGGGTAATCTTGAGCAACTTGGGCCCCTTAACGACCGATAATGGTAACCTTGTGAATGCAAATAAAGAAATTGCAGGCCTACTGAATAATTACTATGCTTCAGTATTTACTGTAGAGGAAGAGGGTAGTATGCCAGAAATCCCAAGGCAACTAATATTGAATCAGGAATGGAGACTCACCAAAATTAACACAAATAAAACAGTAATGATGTAAACAATGGCACTAAAAAAGACAAATCCCCAATAGCGGACAGTTTTCATCCAGGGTTTCAAAGGAAGTAGGTGAGAACATTTCAGATGCCCTAACCATAATCTTCCAAAGTTCTACTATGAAACCTTCCTTTAGATTGGACAATTGTGCATATCATTTCATTACTTAAGAAAGGTGAGAGGGGGAAAACTAGGGAATTACAGATCAGTTAATCTAGCATGTTGTTGGGGAATTTAGTCTATAATTAAGGGTAGAGTGACTGAACACCTTGAAACTTTTCAGTTGATCAGAGAAGTCCAGCATGGATTTGTAAATGGTAGGTTATACTTGACAAACCTGATTCAATCTTTTTGAAGAGATGGCTCAGGATATCACTGAGGCATTCCTCAGCTTAGTGTCCTCGGCCCAACCATCTTCAACTGCTTCATCAATGACCTTCCCTCCATCATAAGGTCAGAAGTGGCGGGGGGGGGGGGGGGGGGGGGTGAAATGTTTGCACAATGTTCAGCACTATTCGTGACTCCTTAGGTAATGAAGCAGCCCAAGTCCATATACAGCAAGACCTGGACAACACTCAGGCTTGGGCTGTTAAGTGTCAAGTAACATTCGCACCACACAAGTGCCAGGCAATGACCACTTCAAATAAGAGAATCTAACCCTCTCCCCTTGATGTTCAATGGCATTACTATCGCTGAATTCACCACTATCAACATACTGGGGGTCACCATTGATCAGAAACTGAACTGGACTAGCCATATAAAGGCTGCGGCTACAAGAGCAAGTTAAGAGCTGGGAATTCTGCAGCGAGTAACTCACCTCCTGACTCCCCAAAGCCTGTCCACCATCCACAAGGCACAAGTCAAGAGTGTGATGGAATACTCCCCACTTGCCTGGATGGGTGCAGCTCCAACAGCACTCAGTATGTTTGACACCATCTAGGACAAAACAGCCTGCTTGATCGGCACCCCATCCAGCACATGCAACATTCACTCCCTCCACCACCGATGCACAGTGGCAGCAGTGTGTACCCAACTACAAGATGCACTGCAGTAATTCATCAAGACTCCTTCGACAGCACCTTCCAAACCAGTGACCTCTACCACCTAGAAGGACAAGGGTGGCAGATGTTTGCGGACACCACCTGCAAGTTCCCCTTCAAGCCGCACACCATCCTGACTTGGAACTAGGTCGCTGTTCCTTCACTGGCGCTGGGTCAAAATCCTGGAACCCCCTAAGAGCACGGTGCATGTGCCTACACCCCAAGGACTGCAGCTGTTGAAGGAGGCAGCACACCAACACCTTCAAGGTCAGTTAGAGGTCAGCAACATACGCTGGCCTAACCAGCGACAGCCACAGGCCACAAATGAACAAGTTAAAAAAACATTTCAATTGAACAGTGCTCTCAGTCACGATCTAAAATAGTCCTTAACCTACTCCAATCCTGAAATCTTTGCACTCCTCCCTGGACTCCTGGATCTGAACTGAATCAGTAATTAAAACTAACAGACGTGTGTACAAACCAACTGTCTGATTAAAGGATTAAAATTAAAATACCAATTTTCTGTGACTGGCCACTGCAAACAAGTAGGCAAGTATGCTCGATGACAATCAGAAGGAGTGTTGACCTAACACCTCTCACTTCAGGGCTCATCACATAAGGAATCCATTTAAAAAAAAAATGGTACTAGAATAAAAAGTCTTAGATGTAACAGAGGTAACTAGAGTTAAGCATTGTTTGCTATCAACTTTATTCATGTTCTCAAAGTATAAGGCATCACCAAAGTTACACTGTTTGAAGTGTTAATCTCAGTTTAATGGTGCCCCTAAAATCTTGGGAGATTTAAGGGTTTTTTTTTTGAGAGTGGGAGTGGCCAGGGGAAAGATTCCAAAAAGGAGGAAGTAAAAGAACTATCTAAAACAAGATGAACAAACGAAATCAACTGGTATTCTCCAAATGTCAGAAGGGAACAGAAAGCAGCTAAAATTGCTGGTTTTAAGAGGGGCTGAAAGACCACCAGTATCTGGGGAGACTGCAAAAAAAAAAGTTGGATGATGGGCAAAGTGGGAGTGGGGGGGTGGGGGGTGGGTGGCAGGGGTGAAGAAAACATGGAAATCCCAGTTGACATCCAACATTCCAGTTTTCTCCCCCACCCCAACATATCAAACAATACTAGCACAGGCCACTACATTCACTTTTTGCTTCATCAAAAGCCATTTGGCAATGAGCTAGTTACGGTATTCTTTGCTGCTTTTTAAACCTATGCCTTGAAATGTTTCGAAGTAGACTCCAATTTGTGTGGCAGGACAGGACACCAAGTAATCATGCAGTTTCCAATAGAGACAATATTCAGTTAGTTCCAACCATGCTCAGGTTGTATACATTTCAAAGCTGGAAAGTTAAAGCTTCAGATATTCCAACCACAACTCACAGGGTGGGTCATTTATGAGCAGTGCTAGCATTCTGAAGCCACCTCACATCGAGGGCTGAATTTTATTAGTGCACCACACTTCACAGCAGCAGGCTTTGAAGCCAGCAGTCTTCGGACATGGAAGTGCCACCACTGAGCCCCTGCAATATTTTGCATGGGGGCTCATTTAAATGGCGGGGTGGAACGGCCGCCCCTGACAGAGGGGTGGCCGCTCTGTCCCTGGCAATGGTGCCCGCCGCTTCTGCACAGGCGCCATTTGTAAAAAGCGCTTCAAGACCTTAAAAGTTTGAATATTTAAAAGGAGAAAGTACGTTAATTTTTTTCTGACAAAAAACAAAAGCAAGAGGCCTTTTCCCAACCCCCTCCAATGGTTCTTTTATATGCTATGACAGACATTAATTTTATTCCCACCCTGAACCCCCCTCTCCGCCCCGCAACCTAGTCACATTTGCCCTTAAACAGCTTCCCTCCATCCCCACAACCAATAAAAACATTTTCCCAGCTCCCACCACGAACACCTCCCCACCCTCAGAACTCTGCATAGACTCTGAAGGCACGCGAGCTGCAGCCGTAAAATCGCTGTGGGACGGCTGCCAGGACTAGGCACGTTCATTTTAATATTGAAATCAAGGCCCTGTGCTTGTTGGCAGGGGCAGGCCGCACCAAGGCCTTGCCACCACTGGTAAAATGCGGCAGGGCCTTCTCGGTCAGGGGTCGTAGCAGGCTGTTCCCAGAAGTATTTTACGCCCCCCCGCCAACCCCAACTGATGTAGAGGGGCTGGTAAAATTCAGCCTCTAGTGTCTACTAGCAGAGCAGTCTCAAAACTAACCACACTTGCAACTGGAACAATTTCAAAAAGGAAAGGAGTTTCCTTCAAGAAAATTTTCCAAAGATTTATAAAAGACAAAACCTCATCTTGAAGATCACAACACTGCAGCCAGTTGCCTGAGGGGGCAATGCATGTGTAAGGGGAAATCACATGAACCTCAAGTTTGAACTCATGATCTGTGCTTCCCAAATTAGGAAGTGAACTCTCATGGAGGGGTATGGTGGAAAGAGGTCAGCTAGGATTCTTGCTCCTCATCACTATTAACCCACCCATTTTGGAAGCACACAAAGACATGGGCAGAACAAAATCAGCTGTGATGTTCCTTCAGTCAAACAGCCTGAGATACTCAGAAAAATGGCAATTTAAGAGAGGTGTTAACACTGATTAGCAAACAGGCAATGCCTTCAGGTGGAATGGGAAGCAACTAAGCAAGATGGTTAATAAACCCACTACCAGCAGCAGCTTTTGGCATGCCTATGTAGTGTAGTCAGACAAAGGAAGGTTATAGCATACAGGTGTAGTCAAACACAGACAAAAGCAGTTATAAAACTCCAGGTTTATTGTCACAGCTCTGTTTGAATCGGTTTGTAAACAAATAGTTTTTAAATATTTGAATATATATTTATGTATTATGGCCCAGTGTCATTAAACATTTCATGTAAACCAATTCAATGGTACAGAAGGCACTATTACATCAGTTAAACATTAACCAGAGGCACTTTGTTTCATGACATTTACAGTATTACACAGTAAAATACCTAGAGACAAAGGATCAGTTACAATTACAAAGTGGGATGTCAAAGTGTGACACCGTCCCTTCCTCAGTGCTGTGAATTCCAGTCAGAGTTCCCAATGGGATCCTAACCTAGTTGAGAATCATTTCTCAGATGATGTTGGGAGACCAATTATTTCAGATTTTATAACCTGAACATTGGAACTATAATGAGAATGAAATGCTCTCTAACAGATGGACCTCAGTCTATAGCCTACTATTCAACATCTTGGTTGTTCTGTAGACCATAATGGGCCCTTTGCAAAAATATGTTAAAAGTGATAATCTTAGGTGTATCAGCCAGACCAAACACAGTAAACACTGTACCTGATCCACATGGGTAGATCCAAATCTGGAACAAATCAGATATAAATAGTGAATTCTGCAAAGCCAGATAACTAAATGAATGGTTTGCACAAGAATTAACAAAATATATGATGGAAACAGTTTTCCAGAAACTTCAGTCAATGCAAAAAGGGCTTCTTGAATTTGTTTCTCTTTCCCCACCCGCCCCCCCAGGCAGCTGATCCTTTTCTGAAATGAAGCCACTTTGGAGAGCTTATTTGGAGTAATTAATTTCAATTTCCCCAAGCATCTCCAAAACAGCTTTGCTTTTAAGAGACTCCAACCTCAAAATTAAAGATTGGCTTGGAAATTATATAAATGTATAAAAATGTTTTTTTTAAGAAAAAAAAAGTGTTAAATATGTTCATTTCTGTTCCAATTCTTCATAAACCCAAGTAGAAAAGTGACTATGGAGCTGCAGAGGGATTACAAGTTTGGCCCCTTTAGTTTAAACACTCTTAACACTTCCATGGCAATCTTTCCAAAGTCAACCACCTCAAACCGTTCTTCAGTAGCTTAAATGAAAAAAAGAGCTGATGACCAATATTATTCCTCCTCCAAATAGTATTCCCAAATACACAACCACTCGAGAAATCTGAACAAAGGTAAAACCGAGCAAACCCTCCAATAGTTGCAGCACTGTCTTGGTTCCTTGTTTGGGATTTTTCATTGAACAGTCTAAAGTAGTCCTTCAGGAATGGATGTAATTAACACATTTCAAACTGTGAAAATCCCAAGACAAATTCTCCAACGCCTACAAAGTAAATCACTTGGGCAATGCCAAATAGTGGTGCAATGACTAGCGCTCGGCAGCAAGATCCCTTCAGGAATGCAGAAGGCCCCTCATTCAACCAGATTTTCCTGCAGAGAGAGAGAGAGAGAGCAATTAAATAAATTTCAAAGAACCATTACAAACAACTTAAGATTAAAAATTAAAATTTAATCATTGCAGTGACCAGAATTTGAAAAGGGCACCACCCAAACAAAGGCTCATCAGTATTTCTAGTGCCTGATAGCTACCCCACAAAGCCTTGCTGGTAGAATGCATGCAGGGGTGTTAAGTCTGGCATGGCAGCAATTTGAGCCGGTGGTCAAATATTCTGTCAACACAATTAAGTCTCCTATGTTTCCCCACCAGCTGGACTTCAACATCCATAGCTGTTCCTTCCACCACAGCCAGAATCTTGGAATTCCCTTACATGATGTTGGAGCACCATCACAGCACCAGTTTAAGATGGTCCATCACCACCTGCTCAGGGCAACTAGGAATATCCAACAAATGCAACCTTGCTAGTGTAGTCCACGTTTCAAGAACGAATAAAAAGAATGTCTACTTAAGCAGGCGACTGAACTGTGCTCCAGTTCTTACCATATTGAATGCAGAACCATTCCAGGGATGTACTCTAAACACCGATTCCTTGCAGTCCCACTAGGTGGAGCAATTTTAGTTGGGCATGTTAGTATCCTCTATTTAACCCCAGAATTGTGTTTGTGAAGTTAGCCATGGGCTTAAAACAACTTCATTTCAGAAACACGTCGAACATGTTGCACCTCAACATAGCACCCCACCGCAAGTAATCTGTTCCTAGAATGCTACTGTAATGTCACAGGTTACAGAAGGGACAAGGGAGCAATGTGACTGGTTTGAGAACACCAGTTTTGCGCTTGTACAATATCCAATGGGGTGGATTTCTGCCTTTTAACACCAGTTCCACAGACAATTCACTGGATTTGGTTCACCCAGCACACACTCACCTTGCACAGTCCACGATCCCATTGTAAGTTTCTTCATTTGCTCCTCTTTGTAATGACTGAAATCGTGTTTTGATCACTAAAATATGAAAATAGATCATTTACTATCAAGTAGCCTACTGTTTCAGCAGCTTCATAAGCAATAGCCAACAGGAACTTATATTTAAATTGAAGTGTCGTGTAAAATGTATGAGCTGATTCTAGAAGGTGCCACATGTGCAATATACAGGAAGCATTTTGCTATTCTTAATGTCACCCTGTTTTAACCACCAGTTGAACTAAACGGATTCCAGGAAATGCCACGTATACAATATACAGGAAGCACTGCTGTTATTCTTAAAAGCTGCACTGCTTTAATCATCTAAACTGCCAGCCGAACCACAGCTTACAGCTTAATTACAAACTTGGAGAATACTGAATACATCAGTGAATAAACTAATTCATTTAACTACATACAGCAAGTCAATTGCAGCAGTTTGACTAAACTAAAGTTGGCTTAGTCATTTATAACTTGCATGCATCCTACCGATAATTGCTCTCATTTTGTCTCAATTTTACTGGACCATAAATCAGTTACTTGCAACTCAACTAAATAAGTCGAGTAGAACTCATTAAAGCTTGTCCAAGACAATCTTACCAGCTTTTATGTAATCTTTTATTTCACTCCCAGACTTGCATTTATATAGCACCCTCCATGGACTCTGGAATTTCCCAAAGCAATTTACAACTAAATGAAGCACATCTGAAGTGTAGTTGCAGTTGTAATGCAAAGGAAAAATTTCAACTGGCTCAGTAGTTGAGATGCTACAATTAGCATCAACACCCTGTACTAGACAGGGACGTTGAGAACAAAGAAAATTACAGCACAGGAACAGGCCCTTCCACCCTCCAAGCCTGCGCCGATCCAGATCCTCTATCTAAACATGTCGCCTATTTTCCAAGGGTCTGTATCCCTTTGCTTCCTGCCCATTCATGTATCTGTCTAGATACATCTTAAAAAAGACGCTATCGTGCCCACGTCTACCACTTCCGCTGGCAACGCGTTCCAGGCACCCACCACCCTCTGCGTAAAGAACTTTCCACGCATATCCCCCCTAAACTTTTCCCCTCTCACTTTGAACTCGTGACCCCTAGTAATTGAATCCCCCACTCTGGGAAAAAGCTTCTTGCTATCCAACCTGTCTATACCTCTCATGATTTTGTACACCTCAATCAAGTCCCCCCTCAACCTCCTTCTTTCTAATGAAAATAATCCTAATCTACTCAACCTCTCTTCATATTAGCGCCCTCCATACCAGGCAACATCTAGGTGAACCTCCTCTGCACCCTCTCCAAAGCATCTACATCCTTTTGGTAATGTGGCGACCAGAACTGCACGCAGTATTCCAAATGTGGCCGAACCAAAGTCTTATACAACTGTAACATGACCTGCCAACTCTTGTACTCAGTACCCCGTCCGATGAAGGAAAGCATGCCGTATGCCTTCTTGACCACTCTATTGACCTGCGTTGCCACCTTCAGGGAACAATGGACCTGAACACTCAAATCTCTCTGTACATCAATTTTCCCCAGGACTTTTCCATTTACTGTATAGTTCACTCTTGAATTGGATCTTCCAAAATGCATCACCTCGCATTTGCCCTGATTGAACTCCATCTGCCATTTCTCTGCCCAACTCTCCAATCTATCTATATTCTGCTGTATTCTCTGACAGTCCCCTTCACTATCTGCTACTCCACCAATCTTAGTGTCGTCTGCAAACTTGCTAATCAGACCACCTATACTTTCCTCCAAATCATTTATGTATATCACAAACAACAGTGGTCCCAGCACGGATCCATCTGGACCACCACTGGTCACACGTCTCCATTTTGAGAAACTCCCTTCCACTGCTACTCTGTCTCCTGTTGCCCAGCCAGTTCTTTATCCATCTAGCTAGTACACCCTGGACCCCATGCAACTTCACTTTCTCCATCAGCCTACCATGGGGAACCTTATCAAACGCCTTACTGAAGTCCATGTATATGACATCTACAGCCCTTCCCTCATCAATCAACTTTGTCACTTCCTCAAAGAATTCTATTAAGTTGGTAAGACATGAACTTCCCTGCACAAAACCATGTTGCCTATCACTGATAAGCCCATTTTCTTCCAAATGGGAATAGATCCTATCCCTCAGTATCTTCTCCAGCAGCTTCCCTACCACTGACGTCAGGCTCACCGGTCTATAATTACCTGGATTTTCCCCGCTACCCTTCTTAAACAAGGGGACAACATTAGCAATTCTCCAGTCCTCCGGGACCTCACCCGTGTTTAAGGATGCTGCAAAGATATCTGTTAAGGCCCCAGCTATTTCCTCTCTCGCTTCCCTCAGTAACCTGGGATAGATCCCATCCGGACCTGGGGACTTGTCTACCTTAATGCCGTTTAGAATACCCAACACTTCCTCCCTCCTTATGCCGACTTGACCTAGAGTAATCAAACATCTGTCCCTAACCTCAACATCCGTCATGTCCCTCTCCTCGGTGAATACCGATGCAAAGTACTCGTTTAGAATCTCACTCATTTTCTCTGACTCCACGCATAACTTTCCTCCTTTGTCCTTGAGTGGGCCTCTTGCTCCTTATATATGAATAAAAGGCTTTGGGATTTTCCTTAACCCTGTTTGCTAAAGATATTTCATGACCCCTTTTAGCCCTCTTAATTCCTCGTTTCAGATTGGTCCTACATTCCCGATATTCTTCCAAAGCTTCATCTTTCTTCAGCCGCCTAGACCTTATGTATGCTTCCTTTTTCCTCTTAGCTAGTCTCACAATTTCACCTGTCATCCATGGTTCCCTAATCTTGCCATTTCTATCCCTCATTTTCACAGGAACATGTCTCTCCTGCACGCTCATCAACCTCTCTTTGAGACAGAGCTATTGTTGCTAATTAATATGCAGCAATCTTGGAAACATGTCTGGCCAGGCTAATGTATCCAACTGGTACATTAGTGAAAAGATGGGGATAACTATTTACCATCAATTGTTCAACTTTTTGCCCCCATACAGTGCAAGAAAAATCTTTAGTCCAGCACACTATACTTACCATCACATGGGTTGACAGCTACAGCAGCAACAGAACCAGCAATACACCCAGATAAAAACGAATGGACAAAAGAAGCTTTCCCATCCAACAAATTTTGTCCAAGTTTGTTCAGATTGGCAAACAATGGAAAGTAGATGACGGAGAAGGGAACATCCCTGTCCATAAAAAAAAAAGAAAACAAAATTTGTACCAACATAATTGGCAAGACTACATACTACTGCAGTTTAGTTACTGTAATTGCATTTACATAACACATATGGTTCAGATGTTTAGCCTTTGATTTGTTGTGAAAGGCTATTAAGGATCCATGCACCTCATAGCCGGCATCTCCCAACTGACCACAGCAAAGGGGGAAAAAGGTCACAAGCTGTACATGCAAAAATTTTCTTGCAATGACCACTTCAGAAAAACACCCAGTGGCATTAGTTTTGCCTTCCAACTTGGGTTACATTCAAGAGCATTTTGAACTGTACAGCATTAAACTAATTGCTGGGATTAATGGATAATCTGGCAATTGGCAATCTAATTAGCATCTTGGTAAAACATTAATACACCAGTCAAGTGATGTATATTTGCCAATATGCTCTAGGAAAAACATTAAATAAACCTAGTGACATCACCACAAGCATACAGCTATTTGTACCTGAGTATAGTGGCTCCTAATCCTTTGTACAGTCCTCTGAGCCCTTGGGAGTAGAATAAATCCTTGGCAACCTGGGTAGCAGACATTGGTCTGTTAACAGCAGCTGGGCTAACATTGTACGCCCGACTCAGAACTGGGTTGGTGGCTACAACTTTAGTGGATGTGCTTGAAGGCAATATCAATCTTTGCTGAGCTGCTGAATCAATTCAAAGAAAAGAATTTTAGCATCCCAACTGACATCTAATATAATGCTTGCTAGATTAATTATTGTTACTTCATACAAAGTTGAGTAAATTGACTAGTTACCTAATCTGCCAGCATCCTGGAGCTGAATTTTCAGCATCTCCATAGGAGTAGTGACAATAACCTGACAGATTCCTGCCCCACAACCAGCCAGCATCTCTTTGAATACATTTAAGCCCTTACTGAAAAGCAAAAAAAATATTATACATTTGCTCAAATACCTGTGGAAGCCAAGATGCTATACTAAATCACAAATACAACGTAGACACGAAGTTCAAAAAAGCATTTAAATCTGAAGGTTGAACACATTTTATGCATAATACACACAATTAGGATAACTTCTATTATAAACCTTCTACAGCTTTAATATCTCAGGTTGTGAATGTCAAAATTAAACTTCAGCCTATGCAATTTATGGGTGTATGTAAATGGTTGAACGTTCCACTCCATTATGTTGCACAAGTTAACTATCTAGCAGCATTATACAAGTGTAACTATTTGTTTTCCCATTTAATGCAACTACCTAGCGACCTCCCAACTTACGCTTAATCAGACAACGTACCCGTTTTTTGACAAATATTGACGAAAAAAGTCATTTGCAGCAAGTTTAATGGCCTTCTCAGGTGTTACCAATGTCAGGTTCACAGCCGCACCTATCAGGAAAAAAACAGACATCAATGAGTTTTGCTCTCCATAGATTCTATGATGCCTCCATCTACATTCAGTATGGATTATACACAATATGTTTAAGTCAATATCTTTTTCTCCTGGTTTGAGCACACCACTGAGCTTATGCAGCTTTAAAGATCACCTCTCAAACAGCTGCTCAGAGATATTAAGATCTTCCAAGGAAAAGACCACCTGACTTATACAGAAATGGTTCAGCAGAAGGGGCATTTTCCACAGAAAACACACAATCTTAAATTCTGGCTGGGTGAACAAAGCTGTGTGGAGTTTGCAAGTTCTCCCTGCGTCTGCGTGGGTTTTCTCCGGGGGCTCCGGTTTCCTCCCACATGCCAAAGACTTGCAGGTTGGTAGGTAAATTGGCCATTATAAATTGCCACTAGTATAGGTAGGTGGTAGGGAAATATAGGGACAGGTGGGGATGTGGTAGGAATATGGGATTGGTGTAGGATTAGTACAAATGGGTGGTTGATGTTCGGCACAGACTCGGTGGGCTGAAGGGCCTGTTTCAGTGCTGTATCTCTAATCTAATCGACAGGAAGAGCCTGAAGTCTTTAAGGAAACTATTACCATTCCATTTAGTTGAATATGTAGGATACAATTCAGAGCAAGCTACAGCAAGTCAGAAGGTCTGGCTTAACAATATTACCTCCTTCAGTCTTTCAGGACAGAGGCAAGTCCTCCAATGGCTCAGAGTGGCTACACCACCAGGTGTGACTCAGCCATGTGAACTAGAAGCTTGCAGCTGGTCTCAACACAAGTGTGGATAATTACCCAAGGGTTAATAATCAATTAAATATATAGGCATCATGCAAGGACAGGATCAGATTCAGCCAGGCTGCTCCCAAATTGAGCACTTGCCAATGTCACCCAAACTCAAAGAATGGAGACTTGGCCAATGAACAAACAAGCTTTTGAGGGATGGAATTTGATCAAATCACTATACCTGTAGGAGCAATTTATTCGAAGTTGGGAAACGGGCAGAGTGTCTGCGTCTTACATAAATATTAATAAAAAGGTCAGGCATTTGTTTAACAGGAGTTTTCATGCTAGATAGACCCTTTAAAATACTGCAAAAGCTGCAATGTTGGCTAATCCAGGCTTAAAAAAAGAGAGATAGAGTAGAACATCTGTTGTGAAATGCAACATATAAATTACAGTATTCTAATTACATATGTATATAATTTGAGAAAAATGTAGTAATACAAATAACTAAATTTAATATAGCACAGCATGCAGATTAAAACTTTTGCATCATGGAGTTGCATTTTAAGCAGGACAGTGACAGTGCTAACAGGAAAGATATAAAGAATATTCAGTACAATGAAGACTCCATGAAATCAAATTATTGGTTTGTTTGCTGAAGATGACATTAAACTCCAACTTCTAGTCAGTAAATATTGAAACTCAGTCTACAATTGTGTTAATCAAATCGAAGTGACTATTGTTAGCAACAATTTTCTATTAAAAATGTCAAGACCGACCACTTGGAATTCAGCACAGGCCAGGAAAGTGGAAGCCAACTTCTCAGTTCAAACAAGCTGCAGATTTTAACAGTGAAAAAAAATCATGTTATTCTGAGAAAAGCAGTTTTGCAGCTCCCCCGAGCTCAAAAAGGTACAGACCACTTAGGTCTCAAGGTCGATTATGGTTTAGGCCAAGTTAGCTGACTTCAGCCAAGGCCGTGAGTGGATACAATGGACTTCACTGCACCTGGGCTAAAGGAGAAACGAATTTGCTATCCACCATTGTGGCTTGAGAAGGGAAGAGAATCAGACTCAAATGTGATGCCAATTGAAATCAAAACAAGACAACATTTAATTTTCTACCTTCAGCTTGACCAACACTTCAACCTAATTAATTGTCCAGATAAGTTGTTTAGCACTCAAGGTCAGCACATTACACAAGATCACAAATTTATACTAAGTAGATGGGAAGGGTACTAAAGACTCCTAAATTAACAGATACGGAGAGCAAATGCTGATTTGGATGGATGAAATGATAATCATCTGAAGAAAAACTTTATATCCCAACATAAAGTCACTATCAAAACTAACCGGTTACAATTTGAGTTTATTTGCAAACCAAACCAAGGTAGAAAAGGAAAATCAGTAGAGATGCTACAGACAGCTTCAGTATCAAGAAATAAGAGGGGAAAGAGGCAGATGAGAAATTTAAGGAATGAGCAAGGTGGAATCTTGGCTGAAAGTTATTTTTAAAAACAAGTAATGCAGAAAATAGAATGAAGTGGATCCTAATTACAATAGTAAGTGGTACTGTAAACCATTTAATGATTTGATCCATCGTGGCTTCGCCAGATCGGCTAGCCCTCAAAATCCGTGGCGACTGTCTGTAACATGAAAAACAGATACAAACAACAGCATTTCCTCCAAGTTTGTTATTTTAAGCAGTGGACACTTGGCATTAACATCTCCCTATGTTTGCATTTAAATATCTAGAGGGCACTGTTTGCATGAGCTCCCAACCTTAAAAACACCTCACCCATATTAGGCATGTCTTCAGGAGATCTCACATTCTTGGTCACAGGTGTACTCTGGGGGCTGTACTATTAATGGTATTTAACATGGACTGGTTAATACAGAAAGCATACAGGCAGACTTTGTTGAGACTAAGCTTAAGCGAAGTAGAAAACAGGCTAGACCCAATTACTTGGAATTTTGTGTATTCTTTTTATTAGCATACACTGTCCCCAAAGAGCAGGAGGAACGAATACCCATTAGGTTGTGCTATTCTTCAATAACTAGCACAGGTTCGGAGTTCCTTCTGGTACCATACCCACACATGCATGAGTCAAAAGAAAATGGTGGCAAGCTATTTGACCATAAAAGGGCAACATAACTAAGCCAAACACTTCCACCAGGGTTCACTGCATAGCAACCATGAGAGAACGGAGATTTCCCCTTCCTTAACTCTCAGCTTCAGACACATACATCTCTGGCTGGGATCAGCTAACCCAGCACAGATTAGTGAGTAGTTTAGCCAAACAATTTTAATCTCATATTGCCAGTGGTCAGTCCTAGGTTATTCCAGTCTACCCAGAGAAGCCACTTGGTTTCATCCAAGGCCAACAGGACACAAATAAATAGCAATAATGCTGTTTAGTTCCACCTAGTCAGTTATTTATATCTAATACACCTTAATTCTCATCATTTCCCCTTAAATTATTTTGCTTACATTTTCCCCTCTGCCTCAAAACAAACCCAAGTTTTTAAAAAAAAATTCATTCATGGGATGTGGGCATCGCTGGCCAAGCCAGCATTTATTGCCCATCTCTAATTGGTTAAGAGCCAGCGACAAAGGCTGCTTTTATCAGCCAATCATGGTCTAACTATGATCAGGATGTGGTCACTTCACAGGTGTTTCTGACCTGATAACACTCCTGTAATGAACTTACAAGAAGTTACTTTGTCCAGTCTTGGTAAACTAAATACACCAGGCAAGATCTCATTGATCAGTGAATTTTAGATTTTATATGATTAAATCATTCAGTTTATTGTATTCCACCATTAAACCTCACCTCCACCTATTGTCCTCCAGAATATCCAATGCTACATGATTAACAGCAACTTCTGCTTCCCCCTCCCAAAGATGAAACCTGTTATGACAACTTCCCCCTCACAAAGTCAGTTACATCTTTCTCCTCAGTATTTATGAACTAAACACAAAAGGAACTTGTTGCTGGAAAGACAGAATATTACAATCTCACTCTTAAGCTCAAGACATGTTTAAGAATAGTAGTAGTTATATTAAAAAAAAGGTCTGGCTCTGCCAAATTTTTCCAGAGGGCTCCCATTTTACACTGCACCAGACATCACGAAATGGACTGCATCTCAGTTCACTGTTACCAACAGGTGGTTATTTGGCAGTGCATTGCAATAGATTCAACTTTAAAGAACATTGTCTCCTGAAAACATGCCCAATTACTGCACAGTTCTCAAACACTCAAGTCAATTGTACTTAGCTACATCAACTAACAGCACAGTGCTGAACAGCATGAGGTTTCACCACCTGAACCAGATCTAGCTACAGTTTTACAATGTTCAGGGTTATTAAATCTCCAAAATATTTATAGATATTTAATTCTGAATATTAGTTACGATTAACAGCACTGTACTTGATAAATTATGAGGCCTCTAATCCTTGTTGCATTAGCTGATCTAAGCACTCAGCTCCCCAAGCCTAAGGAATAGCAAGAAGTCTTAACAGGCCTCGCTCCAGACACCACCCAGTGACTCCTGCTGGATGTGCAGGCAAGGGGAGGAAAGGAGTGCATTCAGCTACGGCATCCATCTCTCCTATTACACGAAGAATGCCAATGGAGGATTACCAGCAGCAGTGGTGCTGAACCCCAACACAAGTCAAGCCATCAGGAGAGAAGGCAAGAAACCTACAGGGCGTTAGCATTTTAATTTGAACAATGACAGCTAATGCTATTATATTCAAAAGACATTTAACTTCAATACAATCTAAACTGAGGTGCTTGTTACAAACTAAATGTACTGAGAATGGTATTCTCAAAAAGAGACTAACTGCACAAGTTGGAGTTACACAGCCAAAGAAAAGTAAGGTAGTAACCAGTGAGTTGTGGCTTCTACAAGAATTCAAGTATTACTGCATAAACCTGCACACTAGTTCTAATGTTAGAAAGTAGAATGTGGAAGCATAACCCTTACCTCTGTACATTCCAAAATATCCTTCCGATCGAACGGTCTTAATCAGACAATCCATCCTTGATACACAAGAAAAAGGGCAATTACAAAAGGGGAAGCAAGAGAACACAGATCAACATAATTGCTAAAGAAATTAAAAGGATGAAACACAGCATTTGAAACTAATGCAAACAGCTCCCACCCTCCAAGCTTCATCAGTAAATTGCAGTAAAGCTCAATTAACTGCTGCTGTGCTCCACTATCAGTTTTTTTTTTTAAAAAGGAATAAACTGTATGACAAATTGCCACTGAACAGAATAAGGAGCTGCTCTGTGCTCAATAATCACTGCTGAAATCACTCATCTGGAAGAGTTAAGACATTTTGGTTACAATTAGCTAAAAGCCTGGTGTTAAAATGCATTCTAGCAATCAGTGCAGAATAATGCATCATGGAAAGTTTGAAAGATGAAGTGTTAGTGGAGCTCAAATGGTGAATACATGTTGGAATTGGTGTGAAAATGCACTCATGTCCTCATTTCAAATTGCCAGTTTAGTACTAATGCAACTCACATGCTAGTGTAGATACGCTGCCCATTCCTTTGGTTCTGCAGCCTGGTCTTGGCCAGGTCTATCGGAAAAACACATGTAACTCCAATCAATCCAGCAACTCCACCATTGATGAGTTTAGCAGGGAGGCTGAGTATTGAACAAAAGCGAGAGAATCATTAGTTGTAAGTTGTAGAATATTTTAAAATACAATCTTCAACAGAACTTTTAGATCACAACAGGATGGCTTAGAGGGTAAATATATTACAGGATGGTAATAAGCAAGACAGATGAGACAGTCTCAAGCTTTATTATTGGGTCTGTGCTTAGTTAAGCTCAGATGGAGGCAAGCAGGGAAACTGGTGGTCCTAGTGCCAACTAGGTTTGCTGCTCCTGATCGTTTACATGTGATCCTTGCTGAAAGGATAAGCATATGGGTACCAGGCTCAGCTGTGATACTTGCCAGAGACCAAAAGCTTCCTAGCACTCTCAGGAAAGTTTAACTGGGGCAAAACCTCAAGTTACGTAGATTGGTGGAACTATATCCTGGCTGTCAGCACAATTTGCAGTGAGGGTGCAGGAATATCCTTTCCCTAGCATGTCATTGAATAAAAAAAGGTGTCAATGAATGACTCAGGCAGTCCTGAAGCACTCAGGTCATACCATTCTCCATCTAAAGTACAGCTGCGTTTGCGTTTCTTTGTATGGTGCAAGCAGCACTAAACAGCATTCAAGGATGTATTTCAGCTACCAGGACAGACAGGTAGAAATCTACAAAAGCATGCGATTATAAATTGGGTAAATTATAGACAATTAACTTGTGAAAAGCAGGAAAAAAAAAAGTCTACCTGATTTGGTTGTTGGACATATCAGCAATATTCTTCAAAGTATGCAGAAACAAGATGGTTACAGAAGATCACACGACACAGCTGAACAGTTACCGGGAAGTGCGGCCAGGAATCTGCAGAACCAATGAAGTCTTTCAGCTCACTTAAACACTCACTAATAATTATCAACACAAGAATCATGTGCAGATTAGTCTAGAGTATACTTACCTAACCAGATCTTAGTTAAAATTCAGAGATGTTGTGCCTCAAAATAGTCACCCCATTACAAAAGGAATCATTCGGACTTCTCTACCCCAGCAGGAGTCACTGGATAGCATTCCTGAGCAGGAATACCTTAATTGATTTCTCTCCCCACCCCTCCATCCCAGTCATCGTGGAACTAATTTCAGTATTCAACTGACCAGAGATGAGAATTTAAATTCTAAACTTTCCAGTTAGTTGATACCAACATTTGACCATCAATAGAATTTCAAACAAGTTTAGAGGATGCAAAGAAACTTTTAGATTTATGGACACTTGAACCAATTTATTTATAGTGATAGATTTACCCTCTAGTGTCATGTATACCTCATGCTACTCTGAAACCCATCCTCCAAGGTGGATTTAGTTAATCCAATCCTTGCCAAATTCTGAGCAGTCAGCAGAATACTCGACTCAGACGCTGAAAATCTAGTCAGGAGGAAAATCTTCCTGCGTAGCCTTTGTTACAATTCAGGCTGCTGGATATAAAAGCCATGTCAAAACATACCACCTTACCCCTGCAGATACAAAACTGCCTATTACACAGGCTGGTGGAACGGGCAGACACATAGATGAAATTCAATGCAGGAAAATATGAGGCAATACATTTGGTAGAAAGAATAGGGAGAGACAATGCATGTTCAAATGGTATAATTTTTTTAAAGAGGTGCAGGAGACACACCTGGGGGTGCTTGTGTGCATATCTTTCTAGGCGACAAAAGCAGGATTTAAAAAAAGCAGTTAATAAAACAACAGATCCTGGACTTTATAAACAGGGAGTACAGTAAGCCAGGAAATTATGCTATCCTTGTATAAAACAAATTCTGCCCCAATTGGAGTGTGTCCCCAATTCTGGGCACTGTACTTTAGTAAAGACATGAAGATTTGGAAAGGTACATCAGACATTTGCTAGCGTTTTAGGGATAAGAAATTACAGTTATGTGGACGCACTGGAGAAGCTGAGAAGAGGTGACTTTAAAATCATGAAGGATTTAGCTGAAGTACAGATGGCCAAAAGGTTCACAAACAAAAGGCATAGATTTAAGATGAATGGCAAAAGAACCACAGGTAACATACAGAAAAACTATTTTCATGCAATGAATGATTAAGATTTGGAATGCACTGTCCCGATAGCGTTGTGGGTACCGATGCAATAATAGTCTTCAAAAAGGAACTGGATAAATAGTTGAAAATAAAACGTCCTGTGATATGGAGAAAGAGTGGGACTATTGGATTGCTCCTCGAAAGCTGGCACAGCCTCAAATGGACCAAACAGCTGCCTTCTGCTGTACTATTTTAGAGATATTATGTACTGTGTTTTCAATTCTGTCCAAAGAATTCCAGAATTGCAATGAAACCAGTATTAGAAATCTGAAAGGCTAGTTATGAATTCTTGTCTCGGCTCAAGTCAGCTCTTTCATACACCAAACCAATACTCCAACATTCTCACTGAAATCACAATGTTCCATTTCCTCAACCTGACTAAGAATTTTGTCTGCCACAATCTAAAACTTCTACATCTGTCACATACGAGAGCTAATTCTCAGGTAGTTTTGTAAGCATAGTATAAAGCCCAGTGAGTAGCCATTAATGGACTTTTGGCTTCAGCAGAAGACCAGACTATGTAGGATTAGTGTGTCTGGATTATTGGAAGTCAACAAACTACCTGAAGCAAAAGCAAAATGCAGTTGTGGGCGAGAGTCTAAAGAAAGAAATAATCCTAGATTCAGCAAGCTATTAAGTTGCAAGGGCTTCATAACATGATGTGTATCTTTAGATCACATAACCCCTTAGATGAGGTATACTTAGGATGAACTTGCGATTCTGCCATGAGGGATGCATTGGGCCAAATTCTTAACCTCATGATCAATGTGTATGACATGATTTGATTCTACTCTACAGTCACTTGAAGAATTTGAATGGACAATTCAGTAGAGTAGAATCATTCTGTGAGCTTCAGTCTGTACAAGCTTTACTTTGGTGTTTGGCAGAAAGTAGCTAAAACCGCTAGAAATTAATCTATCCTTCCATGTCCAGCCATTTTCCCAGATGAACAGTTTAGGAAGGAAATTCAGAGGACACATAGATCGGAGAGTTTATTTTCTCTTCAGCACAATCTCACTTTTAGAAGGGAGAGAAACTAATTTAATTCTGGCCTTTTGAAAGCTACACTGACATTCTGACAGCATGTTCAAAGCTGATGAGGCTACTGACATTCTCAGTACAGCCACAGAAATAGCACTTTTCATCAGCCTCCAGCACATTTTTAAACACCTCAAAAACAGGGTTGATTTTCAATTTTTCAAAATCAGATTATTGGAGTTGAGAAACAAATGCCAACTCATTACAGACTTAAACGAAGAGTCCATGCGCTACAGTATATGTAATTTGACTTAGCAGGGGGTTGTTTATAAAAGTACCTCCAGCAAAAATTTCACCCAATGCTTCCTCGCCACAGCTGTCTAGAAGGTAGACTGTGTAGAGGTCAATATTTATTTGCTATCAAATCAGACTAGATAATGTTTTACACCACACATTTGAAACAATTTTAACGTAAAGAGCACTGGACAATTATACGTCTCAGCAAGTGTTTGACATTGATTTATACCCCCTATTGTTTGATGACTGTATATGGAATATATCTGCACTTCCAAAACATTATGCAGCATGAAGGAAAAATGTGAAGCTATGCAATCCCAGTAGCAAGCTCAATTAAAATCAAACTTGATCTCCCAGACAATGCCATTGTACATCAGACTCCAGCATGAAATAACAAAAGCTTACCTTTTCCACTAGAACCTCCTGAACTGTCTTACTACTAAAATGTAAGTCAATTAATGCTATATTCCTCCAACCCCCACTTTAATGTCTAAATCAATGAAGCTTTTCAGCTTTGGAACTGAACAGCAAATCAAATATTGAATATTGTGAAACACAAAAGTACGAGAGAGAGAGAGAAAATGCAAATAAATGCAGAAATACAATATCAAGAAACAAAGAAAACACCAGTCTGAATTATAGCATACAATTGCTATTATGGTATTACTTTACTCTTATTTTGCTTGAGCGATCATCCAACTAGGTGCAGTCACATTGAATGCAAATTGTGTAGCTAAAAGCAAATACCTGCAGGGCTCATAACGAAAACCATTTATAAATTAATGGCTTTATGACTTGCTCTGGGAATTCAACTGCTACGAGGCAAATTTGAGTTACCAGCACCTGAACAAAAATCCTTCATTGCCCAAATCACAGAGCAAAATATGGCTCCAGGAATTCAGAGATGTGACTCGGAACATGTACACAAAAGTGCAACAAAAGTGCAAAAAACCCCTTGTATTTCCTGCACAAGGTACAAAATCAAGAGCCAGATATCCCTGCAACACAAGCAGAGTGCCATTTACAAGGGATGAACTTCCCAGCATATACAATAGTATTCCTTTAAACAATTACAACTCAATGGTTCCTCAAAGATGAGCCATATAGACCATAAAGGTGCCAGGTTCATCTTGCTGTCTGCAGTTAGCTGATCTCACAGGGGTTGCCACTATTGGCTTCAGCATACCTGGATCAGGGAGTAGAGAGTCAGACAATAAACTGATATACACTTCTAGCAGTGGATAGAAGACCAGATCAATTTTGATTCCCACATTAACTATGGCTACTTGGATAAGGTACCAAGCATGACAACTGAACAATGCCCAGGAATGGGGCCAATATCTTCAGGAAGGGAGAAAATCACCTAGAGACTCACTGGCTATGGATTGATCCAAGGTAACAGGATATAATTGTGCACATCTATCATTGAACAACTTGTCAGTGCATAGTGTCACACCCTCATTTTTTAAATGAGAAAAAGTGTTAATTATGCTGTGTCAGAACAGTGTTCAATATCTTCAGCCTGAGTTTCATATATGAGTAATTTGGAGCAATACTGGGAAGTGTCAAAAAGTTGCATCACTAGATCACATGAGTTTAAATGCGTAACTGGGAATTTTACACAATGAGAGAGGCATCTTTACCAACACATCATACAGATATTGCAGCACTAATTACAAGTAAGCCTTTTGCTTTCACTTCTGTCCCTCCCCAACTTTAGATCCATGGTAAATGAGAAAGCACCACTTCTTTAGCACCAAACTTCTGATTCTGTGTTTTGGTTATGCACTGTATTCAAAATAGTTTTGATAAGTCTATTCTCACTTTCCCCTAGTGCAGATGCCTCCCACAAATTACATGAAATTCCCAGTTAAGCACTTAAATTGATCTAACCCGGTGACGTAGCTTCTGGACACTTCCCAGTCTTACTCCTAATTACTCAAACACAAAAAGCTCAGGCTGAAGATATTGAACACCCAATTTGAAATATCATAGTTTGCCCCCAAGACCTGATTCCTCCTGTGCCAAACAAGGCAAAACTGCTTCAGAACTACTATAAAATCTGCAATGAAGGGTAACTTGTGGCTAACCAAAGATGACATAAATAGAGCCAACAGAGCTTGAACTGGGCTGCCATAATTCAGCCAACCAATATACTAATTCCACTGGGATACAGAGAATTAAGTGACACTTGGGCTGATTCTACCTGAACAGCATCAAAATCTTTCACAGCCTCTTTGATGAGGAGAGGATTGGTTTGGTGGTGGTGGGCGGGTGTTGGAAGTGGTGTTAGAACAGACTATTCAACTATTCAAAAGAATTAACAAATGAATGTTTGAACTTGGTCATTATTATATTAGTCTAAAATGCACTGCCGGAGGGGGTGGTGGAAACCAATTCAATCGCAACTTTCAAAAGAGAATTAGATATACACTTGAAGGAAACATTTACAGGACAACGGGGACAGAGAGGAATTAACTTAATAGCTCCTTCAAAGATCCGGCACAGGAAAATGAGCGACATCCGTGCGAAATCATTGCTGAACCGCCCCCGCCTTCTTGGTTCTGACGGTCAAAGTGCCGGGGAAATGGATGTGACGCTGAACACTGGATAAATAACACACAAATACCCCCTTCAACCGGCAAACACAGGGAAGCAATTCCCGCCAGGGGGTTAGACAGCACACTCCCCATCCCGAAAGCCCCCACATCTACCCCCGCGACCAGATAACCCACCCCAGGGACCAAGTGAACGATCCCCCCCCCCCCCCCCCCGCCCCGCCCCGCCCCGCCCCTCTGGCCCAGCTCAGTCACTATGAAGGTCTGACTGGGGAAAGGAGCCGCCATGTCCGACACCCATTACCGGCTCTCACACACAACGGAGATGGATTGCGCACAACCCGACGGCCACGCACTGATCCCCTCCCGGCGATCGGATATCGGCCCGGTGCCGGGATACTCACCTCTCGGACAATGCTGTCGATAACGGTTCAATGGCTGTGGCGTGTGACTCGGAGCAGCTTAATCTACTTGTCTGCTCGGAGGCGGCTTGTCAAAAGGCAGCTCGCAGCGCTTACTCGACGATCATTAGTCGGGAGGCGGGGCCTCGTCCCCTGCCGCTGTCCAATCCGCTCAGCGAACGCTGACTCAGCGCTAACCCATTGGTTCCCGCCGGCTTGATTGTGACTGCTTGAAATTGACGACGAATAACGGTTCGACTGCTGGCCAATCACAAAGCAGCAGCTGTCGGAACCAATCATGTTCCTTCAAAGCTGCGTGATCGACGCGTGATCAAAACTTTCCAGGGTGCGCGCGCAGCCTAGTTGCCCTGTGCTGCATTTTCACATTGGCTGTGTTGGATAGCATGATTTCATATAGGAGAGATGATGGACACACAGCAAACAACCCATTTAACATAGAAACATGGAAAATACTGATTACCACCTACCGCCCTCCCTCAGCTGATGACTCAGTACTCCTCCATGTTGAACACCACTTGGAGGAAGCACTGAGGGTGGCAAGGGCACAAAATGTACTCTGGGTGGGGGACTTCAATGTCCATCACCAAGAGTAGTTTGGTAGCACCACTCCTGACCGAGCTGGCCGAGTCGTAAAGGACATAGCTGCTAGACTGGGTCTGTGGCAGGTGGTGGGGGAACCAACACGAGGGAAAAACATACTTGACCTCGTCCTCACCAATCTACCTGCTGCAGATGCTTCTGTCCATGACAGTGTTGGTAGGAATGACCACCGCACAGTACTTGTGAAGACGAAGTCCCGCCTTCACATTGAGCATACTGTCCATCGTGTTGTGTGGCACTACCACTGTGCAAATTGGGATAGATTTCAAACAGATCTAGCAATGCAAAACTGGGCATCCATGAGGCGCTGTGGGCCATCAGCAGCAGCAGAATTGTACTCAACCACAATCTGTAACCTCATGGCCCGGCATATTCCCCACTCTACCATTACCATCAAGCCAGGAGACCAACCCTGGTTCAATGAAGAGTGCAGGAGGGCATGCCAGGAGCAGCACCAGGCATACCTCAAAATGAGGTGTCAACCTGGTGAAGCTACAACACAGGACTACTTGCATGCCAAACTGCGTAAGCAGTATGCGATAGACAGAGCTAAGCGATCCCATAACCAACATATCAGATCTAAGCTCTGCAGTCCTGCCACATCCAGCCATGAATGGTGGTGGACAATTAAACAACTAACTGGAGGAGTTGGCTCCACAAATATCCCCATCCTCAATGATGGGGGAGCCCAGCACATCAGTGCGAAAGATAAGGCTGAAGCATTTGCAACAATCTTCAGCCAGAAGTGCCGAGTTGATGATCCATCTCGGCCTCCTCCTGAAGTCCCCAGCATCACAGATGCCAGACTTCAGCCAATTCGATTCACTCCGCGTGATATCAAGAAACGACTGAAGGCACTGGATACTGCAAAAGCTATGGGCCCTGACAATATTCCGGCAATAATACTGAAGACCTGTGCTCCAGAACTTGCCGCGCCCCTAGCCAAGCTGTTCCAGTACAGCTACAACACTGGCATCTACCCTGCAATGTGGAAAATTGCCCGGGTATGTCCTGTACACAAAAAGCAGGACAAATCCAACCCGGCCAATTACCGCCCCATCAGCCTACTCTCAATCATCAGTAAAGTGATGGAAGGTGTCATCAACAGTGCCATCAAGCGGCACTTGCTTAGCAATAACCTGCTCAGTGATGCTCAGTTTGGGTTCGGCCAGGGCCACTCAGCTCCTGACCTCATCACAGCCTTGGTTCAAACATGGACAAAAGGGCTGAACTCAAGAGGTGAGGTGAGAGTGACTGCCCTTGACATCAAGGCAGCATTTGACCAAGTATGGCATTAAGGAGCCCTAGCAAAACTGAGGTCAATGGGAATCAGGGGAAAAACCCTCTGCTGGCTGGAGTCATCCCTAGCGCAAAGGAAGATGGTTGTCGTTGTTGGAGGTCAATCATCTGAGCTCCAGGACATCACTGCAGGAGTTCCTCAGGGTAGTGTCCTAGGCACAACCATCTTCAGCTGCTTCATCAATGACCTTCCTTCAAACATAAGGTCAGAAGTGGGGATGTTTGCTGATGATTGTACAATGTTCAGCACCATTCACAACTCCTCAGATACTGAAGCAGTCCGTGCAGAAATGCAGCAAGACCTGGACAATATCCAGACTTGGGCTGATAAGTAGCAAGTAACATTTGCGCCACACAAGTGAAAGGCAATGACCATCTCCAACAAGAGAGAATCTAACCATCTCCCCTTGACATTCAACGGCATTACCATCGCTGAATCCCCCACTATCAACATCCTAAGGGCTACCACTAACCAGAAACTGAACTGGAGTAGCCATATAAATACCATGGCTACAAGAGCAGGTCAGAGGCTAGGAATCATGAGGCAAGTAACTCACCTCCTGACTCCCCAAAGCCTGTCCACCATCTACAAGGCACAAGTCAGGAGTGTGATGGAATACTCTCCACTTGCCTGGATGGGTGCAGCTCCAACAACACTCAAGAAGCTTGACACCATCCAGGACAAAGCAGCCCGCTTGATTGGCACCCCATCTACAAACATTCACTCCCTCCACCACCGACGCACAGTGGCAGCAGTGTGTACCATCTACAAGATGCACTGCAGCAATGCACCATGGCTCCTTAGACAGCACCTTCCAAACCCACGACCTCTACCAACTAGAAGGACAAGGGCAGCAAATACATGGGAACACCACCACCTGCAAGTTCCCCTCCAAGTCACACACCATCCTGACTTGGAACGAAATCGCCATTCCTTCACTGTCACTGGGTCAAAATCCTGGAACTCCCTTCCTAACAGCACTGTGGGTGTACCTACCCCAAATGGACTGCAGGGGTTCAAGAAGGCAGCTCACCACCACCTTCTCAAGGGCAATTAGGGATGGACAATAAATGCTGGCCTGACCAGTGATGCCCACATCCCATGAATCAATAAAAAAAAATAGAGTCATAGAGAGATACGGCACTGAAACAGGCCCTTCGGCCCACCAAGTCTGTGCCAGCCAACAACCACCCATTTATACTAATCCTACATCAATCCCATATTCCCTATCACATCTCCACCATTCTCCTACCTACACTAGGAGCAATTTACAATGACCAATTTACCTATCAACTGGCAAGTCTTTGGCTGTGGAAGGAAACTAGAGCACCCGGTAGAAACCCACATGGTCACAGGGAGAACTTGCAAACTCCACACAGACAGTACCCAGAACCAAACCTGGTAGACTCCAGGTTGCTGGAGCGGTGAGGCTGCAGTGCACCACTGTACTATTGCGCCATTCAAGCCTGCTCCACCATTTATTATGATCATGGCTGATCATCCAAAACAGTAACCTGTTCCCGCCCCCAATACCCTTTGATCCCTTTCGACCTAAGAGCTGTATCTAACTCCTTCTTGAAAACATACAAAGTTTTGGCCTCAACTGCTTTCTGTGGTAGCGAATTCCACAGGCTCACCACTCTCTGGGTGAAGAAATTTCTCCTCATCTCAGTCCTGAAAAGTTACCCCGTATCCTTAGACTATGATCCCTGGTTCTGGACTCCCTCACCATCGGGAACATCCTTCCTGCATCTACCCTGCCAAGTCCTGTTAGAATTTTATAGGTTTCTATGAGATCCCCCCTCACTCTTCTGAACTCCAGCAAATATAATCCTAACCGACTCAATCTCTCCTCATACGTCAGTTCCGCCATCCTAGGAATCAGTCTGGTAAACCTTCTCTGCACTCCCTCTATAGCAAGAACATTCTTCCTCAGATAAGGAGACCAAAACTGAACACAATATTTCAGGTGTGGCCTCACCAAGGGCCTGTTTAATTGCAGCAAGACATCCCTGCTTCTGTACTCGAATCCTCTCGCTATGAAGGCCAACATACCATTTGCCTTTTTTACCGCCTGTTGCACCTGCATGGTTACCTTCAGCAACTGGTGTACGAGAACACCCAGGTTTCGTTGCATATTCCCCTCTCTCAGTTTATAGCCGTTCAGATAATAATCTGCCTTCCTGTTTTTGCTACCAAAGTGGATAACCTCACATTTATCCACATTATACTGCATCTGCCATGCATTAGCCCACTCACTCAACTTGTCCAAAACACCCTGAAGCCTCTCTGCATCCTCCTCACAACTCACCCTCCTACCCAGTTTTGTGTCACCTGCAAATTCTGAGAATTACATTTAGTTCCCTCATCTAAATCATTAATATATATTGTGATTAGCTGGGGTCCTAGCACCGATCCTTGCGGTACCCCACTAGCCATTTGGAAAAAGACCCATTTATCCCTACTCTTTGTTTCCTGTCTGCCAAACAATTTTCTATCCATCGCAATACACTACCCCCAATCCCATGCGCTTTAATTTTACACGCTAATCTCTTATGTGGGACTTTGCCGAAAGCCTTCTGAAAGTCCAAATAAACCACATCCACTGTCTCCCCCTCACCAACTCTACTAGTTATATCCTCGGAGAATTCTGGTAGATTTGTCAAGCATGATTTCCCTTTCGTAAATCCATACTGACTCTGTCTGATTCTACCACTGTTCTCTGAGTGCTCTCCTATAAAATCTTTGATGATGGACTCTAGAATTTTCCCCACTACCGACATCAGGCTGACTGGTCTATAATTCCCTGCTTTCTCTCTACCTCCCATTTTAAATAGTGGGGTTCCATTAGCTACCCTCCAATCTGTAGGAACTGTTCCAGAGTCTATAGAATCTTGGAAGATGACCACCAATGCATCCACTATTTCTAGAGCCACTTCCTTGAGTACTCTGGGATGCAGATTATCAGGCCCTGGGGACTTTATTGGCCTTCAATCCCATCAATTTCCCCAACACCATTTCTCTACTAATACTGATTTCCTCCAGTTCTTCTCTCTCATTAAACCCTGTGTTACCCAACATTTCTGGTATGATATGTGTGTCCTCCTTTGTGAAGACAGAACCAAAGTATACATTTAGTTGGTCAGCTATTTCTTTGTTCCCCATAATAAATTCCCCTGTTTCTGACTGTAAGGGACCTACATTTGTCTTCACCAATCTTTTTCTCTTCACATACCTATAGAAACTTTTACAATCAGTTTTTATGTTCCCCGCAAGCTTGCTCTCGTACTCTATTTTCCCCTTCTTAATCAATCCCTTGGTCCTCCTTTGCTGAATTCTAAACTGCTCCCAATCCTCAGGTCTGTTTTTTCTGCCGAATTTATATGCCTCTTCCTTGGATCTACTGCTATCTCTAATTTCCCTTGTAAGTATGGTTTGGCTACCTTTCCTGTTTTACTTTTGCGCCAGACAGGAATAAACAATTGTTGCAGTTCATCCATGTGCTCTTTGAATGTTTGCCATTGCCTTTCCACCATTGTCCCTTTAAGTAACGTTTCCCAATCCATCATAGCCAACTCGCGCCTCATACCTTTGTAGTTTCCGTTACTAAGATTCAGGACCCTAGTCTTAGAATCAACTACATCACTCTCCATCTTGATGAAGAATTCTATCATATTATGGTCGCTCATCCCCAAGGGGTCTCACACAACTAGATTGTCATTTATTCCTCTCTTATTACACAATACCCAGTCTAGGATGGCCTGTTCTCTATTTGGTTCCTCAACGTATTGGTCCAGAAAACCACCCCGTAAACACTCCAAGAGTTCCTCCTCTACGGTATTCTGACTAATTTGATTTGCCCAATCTATATGCAGATTAAATTCACCTAAAATTACAGATGTTCCTTTATCGCATGCATCTCTAATTTCCTGTTTAATGCCATTCCCAACATAACCACTACAGTTTGGGGGTCTATATACAACCCCTACTAACGTTTTTGTCCCTTAGTGTTTCTCAGCTCTACTCATACAGATTCCACATCGTCAGAGCTAATATCTTTCCTCACTATTGTGTTAATTTCCTCTTTAACCAGCAATGCAACTCCACTGCCTTTTGCTTTTTGTCTGTGCTTCCTAAATACTGAATACCCCTGGATGTTCGCTTCCCAACCCTGGTCACCTTGCAGCCATGTCACCGTAATCCTAACTATATCATACCCGTTTACATCTATTTGCGCGATTAATTCATCCACTTTATTGCGAATGCTCCGCGCGTTAAGGCACAAAGCCTTAAGGTTTGTCTTTTTAACATTACTTGTCCCCTTCCCACTATTTTTCACTCTGGTCCTGTTTGATTCTGGCCCTTGATTTCTCTGCCTATCACTTTTCTTATTCCCCATACTGTCTTTTGTTCTTGTCTTTGATCCCCCCTCCTCTGACTCCTTGTAAAGGTTCCCATCCCCCTGCCATTTTAGTTTAAACCTTCCCCAACCACTCTAGCAAATACTCTCCCTAGGATGTCAATCCCGGTCCCGCCCAGCTATAACCTGTCCAGTTTGTACTGGTCCCACCTCCCCCAGAACTGGTCCCAATGTCACTGGAATCTAAAACCCTCCCCCTCACACCATCTCTTCAGCCACGTATTCATCCGATATATCCTGCTATTTCTACTCTGACTAGCACATGGCACTGGTAGTAATTCTGAGATCACTATCTTTGAGGCCCTACTTTTCAACTTACTTCCTAGCTCCCTATATTCTGCTTTTAGGACCTCATCCCTTTTTTTACCTACGTCGTTTGTACCAATGTGTACCACGACAATTAGCTGTTCACCCTCCTCCTTCAGAATGCCCTGTAACCGCTTTGAGACATCCTTGACCCTAGCACCAGGGAGGCAACATACCATCCTGGAGTCTCTTTTGCGGCCTCAGAAATGCCTATCTATTCCCCTTATGATTGAATCCCCTATAACTATTGCCTTCCCACAATTTTTACTCCTCCCTTGTGCAGCAGCGCCAACTATGGGCTGTCGCTGCTTTCCCCTGAGAGGCCATTCCCCCCAACAGCATCCAAAGCAGTATATCTGTTTTGCAGGGAAATAGCCACAGGAGATTCCTACACTGCCTGCCTAGTCTTCTTGCACTGCCTGGTGGTCACCCATTCCCTTCCTGCCTGTGGGGTCTGAGCCTGCGGTGTGACCACCTCTCTATACGTGCTATCCACGATACTCCCTGCCTCGCGGATGCTCCACAGTGTCCCCAGCTGCCGCTCCAGCTCCGAAACCTGGGCTTCCAGGAGCTGCAGCTGGAGACACTTCCTGCACACATGCTGGTCCCGGGCACTGGAATTGTTCCTGGCTTCCGACATAGAGCACGAAGAGCACACCACGGCTTTGAGCTCTCCTGTCATGACCTAATCCTTTACATTTAACCTTTTGGAAGAACTTAATGTCAAATAATATCAATTACTCTCGGGCCCTTCTTCCCTGGTCCTCGTTACTACAGAACGCCCTAAAAAACACTATATATGAAAATAAACGGTAAACCTTTCTTACCTTAGATACTTACCCAGCTATTTAGAGCTATTCCCTAACAGAAGTGACTCACCAAACAATCACCTTGTAGCTTTCCTGTGACATCACTGTTGGCTTTTTTTTTTCAAAACTCCGGAGCACCTGAAGAGGTCCGACTGCTCTCCACTCCTGAAGGTAACTGAAGGCTCCGAGCCTCGCGCTGAATTTATCTGGTCCCGGTTCTCAGTGTTTCCACACAGGTCCGACTGCTCTCCGATCCTGAAGGTAATTGAAGGCCCCGAGCCTCGTGCTGAATTTTTAGAGTCATAGAGTTGTACAGCATAGAAACAGGCCCTTTGGCCCACCGCGTCCACGCTGACCATAATGCCCATCTATACTAATCCCACCTGCCTGCATTAATTCCATATCCCTCTATGGCTTGTTCATTCAAGTACCTGTCCAGATGCCTGTTAAATGTCGCTTCTGTTCCTGCCTCCACCACCTCATCAGGCATCTCATTCCAGATACCCACTATTCTTTGTGTGAAAAATTTACCCCTTTGATCCCCTTTAAACCTCCTCCCTCTCACCTTAAATCTATGCCCTCTAGTTTTAGTCACCCCTACCATGGGAAACAGACTCTGGCTATCTACCCTATCTATACCTCTCATAATTTTATGTACCTCTATCATGTCCCCTCTCAGCCTCCTTCGCTCCAGGGAAAACAGACCCAGCCGATCCAATCTCTCTTTATAACTCAAGCCCTCCAAACCAGGCAACATATTTGTGAATCTTTTCTGCACCCTCTCTAGCTTAATCACATCTTTCCTGTAGTGCGGCGACCAGAACTGCACACAGTACTCCAAATGTGGCCTAACCAATGTTATGTACAACTGTAACATGACGTCCCAACTCTTGTACTCAATGCCTCGGCCGATGAAGGCAAGCATGCCATACGCCTTCTTCACCACCCTGTCTACCTGTGTTGCCACTTTTAGGGAACTATGTACTTGCACCCCAAGGTCTCTCTGCTCAACAACACTCCCCAGGGCCCTGCCATTCACTGTATATGTCCTGCCCTGGTTTAACTTCCCAAAATGCATCACTTCGCACTTGTCTGCATTAAATTCCATTTGCCAATCCCTTGCCTACTTTCCCAGTTTCTCTATATCCTGTTGTAACCTTAGACAACCTTCTTCACTGTCCACTATACCACCAATTTTGGTGTCATCTGCAAACTTACTAATCATGCCCCCTACATTCACATCCAAGTCATTAATATATATGACAAACAACAGAATGCCCAGCACTGAGCCCTGCGGCACACCACTCGTCACCAGTTTATTTTTATTTATCGATTTATTTATTTAGAATTTATCCGCTCCCGGTTCTCGGTGTTTCCACACAGGTCCCATTGCTCTCTGCACCTGAAGGTAAGTGAAGGCCCTGAGCCTCGTGCTGGATTTATCCGCCCCCGGTTCTGGTTGTTTCCACACGAGTCCGACTGCTCTCCGCTCCTGAAGGTTAGGTGGGGTGTTTTCTCTTGGTGCACCCTTGTTGATGGCTGTGAAGACCAATCCTTGAGAGGTGGATTTTGCCAGAAGTGCAGCACCTGAAGTGTTGTTTTTGCCGTTGGTGCCTTTTGCCAAGCTACAGTAGACACTGGTCATCATGGTAGTGCACACCAGTCCACAGGATGTGTCGCCATTTCCCTAATTTGCCAGCTAGTGACTTCCAAGTGCAATAGTTGACATTTAGAGCCTTCATGTCACGCTTGCAAGCATCCTTGAAGCGGAGCTTTGGGCACCCCACTGGTCATCTGGCCCCGGCTACCTCACCATACTGAAGGTCCTTGAGTATGTGACCAAAGCCGCCTCTGTTTGATTAGCCCCAACACACTTGGGAGCTCTGCCTTTGAGAGGGCGGCCACATTTGTGATTTTTGGCCTGCCAGGATATACCCATAATGTGCTGCAGACAGTGAAGATTGAATTATTTGAGCTTCTTTTCCTGGTAGCTGTAAGTCACCATGTTTCACAGCAATACAGCAAGGTGCTGAGAACACAGGCTTTATAAATCATGAGCTTGGTGTTATTCCATGCACGTTTTGCAAGTTGGCCAAAGGTGGTAGCTGCTTTCCCTCTGTGTGTATCGAGCTCTGCATCAAGGGACAGACTGTCTGTCACCGTGGACCCAAGTGGCAGAATTTGCCAACCACTTCCACTGGGATGTTATTTAGTGTGATCAGGGGCGGAGATGCAACACTTTATTCCATGACCACAGTTTTCTTTATGCTTATCGTCAAGGAGAACAAGTTATAGCCATGGAAGAGACAAGCCCATGAGTCTTTGTAGCTGAGTTTCTGTATGAGTGAATAGTGCAGCATCGTCAGGGTAGAGGAGTTCTCTGGTCAGGACACCATATGTTTTTGTCTTTGCTCTATTTGGGGACAATAAATAACTACACTGAAACTCACCATTTCCAAACCTTTTTAAAATGTAGACTCAGGACAAGTTTGGATTTAACTGTAATCCCAGCAATACTCCAATGATTGTAGATTTAAGAGGAGAATGAGTAATTGGATTTTGGCTTTGTTTTTCAAAAACATTTTTGAAGTGTAATGTGAAAATCTACATGTGACAATGGAAAGAGCAACTCCAATCATGAGCTACTTTCACACACAATTTCTAACTTTGGGTATAGCTAAAGTTGAGGTTTATGATAGTTTGTACAGAGCTGTTTTAATGAAACCACCACCCAAAAGTCACAGCAAAGGGAAGCAAAATGTAAAGAAGGTTGGAAAATGAGAGTAGTTCAAAATATGTATACAAAGTGATGTAGATGATTCACACCAATACCAGCAACTCATAAAAGGCCATGGGCATCATAAGACTTCTGAGCATTTAGAGAGTGCCTCTCACCATCTCAGCATATCCCAAAGTGTTTTACAGCCAATGAAGTACATTTGAAGTGCAGTCACGTTTTAATGTAGGAAATGTGGCAGCCAATTCACACACATCTAGGTCCTATCAACAGCAATATGATAATGACCAGATAATGTTTGTGATTTTTGATTGAAGGATAAATATTGCCCAGGACTCTGGGGAGAATTCCCCTGCTCTTCTATGAAATAATACCTGTGGGTTTTTTTTACACTCACCTGAGAGCTCAGATGAAATATATGAAGATTAAGAATTACTGCTGGCAAATTATTAAAAGGCCTCAACTGTTACGCAGCTTGCACCTCCCTCTTTGAAGCTGCCTCTGATGCATTGCTGGTCTCCTGACACAGTGGGGACCCCGTGCTAAGTTGGGAAACTTGGCTCCTTCTTTGGAAATTATCATTAATTGAGGCCTTAACTGTCTTAAATCTTGCCTGCCTCCATGGGCAGGTGGCCGATTCCACTCGCAGCCCGCCTCTGGGAAATTTGGCTCGAGGCAAGTACAAGTTGGGGAACCAAGCTGATGCACTGCATTCTAAATTTCCACAGCCCCCTGACCACCTCCACAGGGCTAGGAAAATTTGGGTCATAGTCCATCAGGTGCTGCATCATAGTCTAGGTCTGCAAGTGTTCTCATGGAGTTGGTCACCACTTCCATGCTGGAAAGGATAGAGTCATAGGCTTCAAGCTCTGTGCAAAGCCCTGTGCCAAGTTGGCCCCAGACTCCTCTATGCTCCTTGACAGAAGGCTTTCTGGCAGTCCAGCCGATGCACCAAGCATTTCATTGTACCCATCAAACTTTTCCTGTAGGCCATCCCATCAAATTCCTCAGCTGAGTCCTATGCAGCAGACCTTATGTGTGACCTCACCCTCCAGGGATCTGGCACCCACACTATCCTTTCCCCCTTACCTGGCTGCAGCCCACTCATGCCCAGTGACTCATCATGTGTTGATGCTCTTCTATGCTACCCTCTAAAGTACACGCAGTGCCAGTATACAAGCTGGTGGCAGAGGGTATGAGATCAAGTGATGGTGTTTCTTCTTCATCAGCCTCTAGTTCCTCTTGCACTTCAGACTCCCGCACCAGTTGTTGAGCAGCTGGTAGTTCTTGGGTATCTGAAAAAAGAAAGGCACAAGAGTAGGGTTAAGGTGAGGGAAGAGGGTGAAATCTAGAGGCGCATATAAATAAGAAGAGATTGTGGGAAGTGGGATGTCAGAAAGTGAATTAAGTAGGAACATACCGACATTCTCCATGGTTTTGGCCTTGCCACTGGCGACAACCTCAGGCATGGCAGCATCATCTACTCCATGGGGGTGAAGGCATGCAGCCTGTCTGTAACCTGATGGTTAGGTGTTGATCCCTCCAACTATGGGCCACCTTGTCCTGCAAGAGAGAGAGAAGTGTGTCCATGAGTGTGGTGCAATGCATTTGAGTGATGTGCCTGCCACTGATGATAAGCTGGCAGCGTGTGCAAGTTGTGAGCTGTGAGTGTGAGAATTGTAGTAGTGTGCAGTGTGTGAGGGTGAGGTGAGGCTATGAATGTTGGGTTTGAGTCATGCCTGATGGAGACTGTGGGGTGGTGAACTGAGCAGTGCACAAGGCTCATGGTTCACATATTAGGATATGGCATGTGACGATGCAGTTACTTGTGTGAGGTCATTGAACTTTTTGTGGCAGTGTATCCAGGTCTTCGGAGCAAGACTGCTGGAATTGATCTGTGCCCACTGCCTTCGTAATGGCTGTCTGCAGGTGATCCTGGCTCCTGAGAGAAGAGAGCCTTTCTCCTCCTGTGCATCTCCTGCACCAAAGTCTCCATTGCAGCTTCAAAGAATCTTGGGCACACTGTCTGGCCTGTTGCACCATTTTCCTTCCCTCTTCTGCTCACAAAGTCTTCCATAATGACATCCACTACCAGAATGGACCCCGTCTTTCAGGCTGGCTTCAAGTAGCACAGCTAGCCTTTCCCACATTGTTTAGCATTGGGCTGCACATAGGAATAGGAGCAGGACTAGGCCATTCAGCCTGTTGAGCCTGCTCTGCCATTCAGTTAGATCATGGCTGATCATCTACCTCAAGGCCACTTTCCCACACTATCCCCATATCCCTTGATGTCATTAGTATCCAGATGTCTATCAATTTCTGTCTTGAACATGCTCAATGATTGAGCTTCCACAGCCCTCTGGGGTAGAGAATTCCAAAGATTCACCACCCTCTGAGTGAAGAAATTCCTCCTCATCTCATTGTTAAGTGGCTGACCTCTTATTCTGAGACTATGTCCCCGGTTCTAGAATCACCAGCCAGGGGAAACACTCTATCCCCATCTACCCCGTTACACCCTGTAAGAATTTTGTAAGTTTCAAAGACGTTACCTCCCCTTCTTCAAAACTCTTGAGAATACAGGCCCAATTTCCTCAATCTCTCCTCATAAGACAATCCCTCCATAGCAGGGATTAGTCTGGTGAATCTCCGTTGCACTCCCTCTATGGCAAGTATATCCTTCCTGAAATAAGGAGACCAAAACTGTGCACAATACTCCAGGTGCGGTCTCACCAAGGCTCTATAAAATTTAGCAAGACATTTTTACTCCTGTACTCAAATCCCCTTGCGATGAAGGCCAACATACCATTGCCTTCCTAATTGCTTGCTGTACCTACATGCTAGCTTTTAGTGACTCATGAACAAGAACACTCAGGTCCCTTTGGTCGTCACTTCTCAACCTCACACCATTTAAGAAATACTCTGTCTTTTTTTACCAAAGTGGATCACTTCACTCTTATTCACATAATATCCCACATGCCATGTTCTTGCCCATTCACTTAGCCTGTCCAAATCCTCTTGCATACGAATGAACAAATTAGGAGCAGAAGTAGGCCACCCAGACCCTCGAGCCTGCTCCTCCATTCAATAAGTTCATGGCTGAACTGATTGCTCCACATTTCCACCTACCCCCCGATAACCTTTCACCCCCTTGCTTATCAAGAATCTATCTACCTCTGCCTTAAAAATATTCAAAGACTCTGCTTCCACCATCTTTTGAAGAAGAGAATTCCAAAGACTCACAACCCTCTGAGAGACAAAAATTCTCCTCATCTCTGTCTTAAATGGGCGACCCCTTATTTTTAACAGTGACCCCTAGTTCTAGATTCTCCCACAAGGCAAAACATCCTTTCCACATCCACCCTGTCAAGACCTCTCAGGATCTATATGTTTCAATCAAGTTGCCTCTTACTTTTCTAAATTCCAGCAAATACAAGCCTAGCCTGTTCAATCTTTCCTCGTAAGACAGCCCATCCATTTCAGGTATTAGTTTAGAACTGCCTCCAACACATTTACATCCTTCCTTAAATAAGGAGACCAGTACTGTACACAGTACTCCAGATGTGGTCTCACCAATGCCCTGCATAGCTGAAGCATAACCTCCCTACTTTTGTATTCAATTCCCCTTGCGATAAACAATAACATTCTATTAGCTTTCCTAATTACTTGCTGTACCTGCATACTAACCTTTTGTGATTCATGCAACAGGACACCCAGAACCCTCTGCATCTCAGAGCTCTGCAATCTCTCACCATTTAGATCATATGCTTCTTTAGTTTTAGTTTAAAGATACAGCACTGAAACAGGCCCTTCGGCCCACCGACCATCAACCAGCCATTTATACTAATCCCACACTAATCCCATATTCCTACCACATCCCCACCTGTCCCTATATTTCCCTACTACCTACCTATTCTAGGGGCAATTTATAATGGCCAATTTACCTACCAACCTGCAAGTCTTTTGGCTTGTGGGAGGAAACCGGAGCACCCGGAGAAAACCCACGCAGACACAGGGAGAACTTGCAAACTCCACACAGGCAGTACCCAGAATTGAACCCGGGTCGCTGGAGCTGTGAGGCTGCGGTGCTAACCACTGCGCCGCCCATAAACAGAACTAACAATGAAGAAAATCCACCATGAAGTATAATCCAAAAGGTCACTGACCCGAAACGTCAACTCTGCTTCTCCCTCCATAGACACCGCAGACCTGCTGAGTGGTTCCAGCATCTCTTGCCCTTATTTCAGATTTCCAGCATCCTTCTTTTTTATTCTTTCTGCCAAAATGGACAATTTCACATTTTACCACATTATACTCCATTTGCCAAGTCTTTACCCACTCACTTAACCTATCTATATCCCTTTGTAGCCTCCTTCTGTCCTCTTCACAAGTTACATTCCTACCTACCTTTGTATCATCAGCAAAGTTAGCAACCATACCTTCGGTCCCTTCATCTCAGTCATTTATATAAATTGTAAAAAGTTGAGGCTCCAGCACAGATCCCTGTGGCACACCACTTGTTACATCTTGCCAACCAGAAAACGACCGTTTTATGCCTACTCTCTGTTTCCCAGCTAGCCAATCTTCTATCAGTGCCAATATGTTACCCCCACACCATGAGCTTTTATTTTCTGCAATAACCTTTGATATGGCACCTTATCAAATGCCTTCTGGACATCTAAGTATAATACATCCACCGGTTCCCCTTCATCAACAGCACATGCACCTCCCTCAAAGAACTCCAATAAATTGGTTAAACATGATTTCCCTTTCACAAAACCATGTTGACTCTGCCTGATTACTTTGAATTTTTCTAACTGCCCTGCTATAACGTCTTTAAGAATAGCTTCTAACATTTTCCTAAAGATAGATGTTAAGCTAACTGGCCTGTAGTTTCCTGCTTTCTGTCTCTCTCCCTTTTTGAATAAAGGAGTTACATTCGCTATTTTCCAATCAAACGGAACCTTCCCTGAATCTAGGGAATTTTGGAAAATTAAAACCAACGCATTAATTATCACACTAGCCACTACTTTTAAGACCCTAGGATGAAGTCCATCAGGACCCGGGGACTTGTCAGCCCACAGCTCCAACAATTTGTTCAGTACCACTTCCCTGGTGATTGTAATTTTCGTGAGTTCCTCCCTCCCTTCCATTTCCTGACTTATAGCTAATTCTGGGATGTTACTTGTATCCTCTATATTGAAGACCAATGCAAAATACTTGTTCAATTCATCTGCCATCTCCTTATTATCCATTATTAATTCCCCAGACTCACTTTCTATAGGACCAGCGCTCACTTTAACTCTTCTTTTTTAAGTATCTATAGAAACTATCTGTCTTTATATTTTTAGCTAGCTTTCTTTTGTACTCTAATTTTACCTTCCTTATCAATCTTTTCGTCATTCTTTGCTGTTTTTTATATTCTGTCCAATCTTCTGACCTGCCTCCCATCTTTGGGCAATTATAGGCTTTTGCTTTAAATTTGATATATCTTTAACTGTTCTAGTTAACCACAGATGGCGGGTCCCACCCTTGGAATTTTTCTTTCTCGTTGAAATATATCTATTCTGTGTATTCTGAAATATCCTCTTACATGTCTGCCACTGCATCTCTATTGACCTATCCCTTAACCTATTTTCCTTTTTATGAAGCTTACCACTAGTTCCTTTACTATTTTAAATGTTAGGATTAGAATGGACTTTAATCACTTCCCAGATACTTACCAACAGGTAGCTTCTTCTACAACCTACCTGCTTGCCTGTGATGTCAAACTTGATTTTCTTAAACAGGCTCATTCCACTGAACAGAGGATCCAATCAGATAGGATAGAGGGAAGGATAGAGGATAGCCTCTCTGCGCTCTTTTTAATTAAGCTTCTCTCAGCACTCTGCGCTCTTTTCAATGAAGTCCCGCCCAGCACTCTGCGCTCTTTTCAATGAAGCCTCTCCCTGCTCTTTTTGAAGTGAAGCCTCTCCCCGCTCTTTTTGAAGTGAAGCCTCTCCCCGCTCTTTTTGAAAAGAAGCCTATCCCCGCTCTTTTTGAATTGAACCCTCTCCCTGCTCTTTTTGAAGTGAAGCCTCTCCCCGCTCTTTTTGAAGTGAAGCCTCTCCCCGCTCTTTTTGAAAAGAAGCCTCTCCCCGCTCTTTTTGAAGTGAAGCCTCTCCCCGCTCTTTTTGAAGTGAAGCCTCTCCCCGCTCTTTTTGAAAAGAAGCCTCTTCGCGCTCTTTTTGAAGTAAAGCCTCTCTCCGCATTTTTGAAGTGAAGCCTCTCCCCGCTCTTTTTGAAGTGAAGCCTCTCCCCGCTGTTTTTGAAATGAAGCCTCTCCCCGCTCTTTTTGAAGTGAAGTCTCTCCCCGCTCTTTTTGAAGTGAAGCCTCTCCCCATTCTTTTTGAAGTGAAGCCTCTCTGTGTGCTTTTTGAAGTGAAGCCTCTCCCCGCTCTTTTTGAAGTGAAGCCTCTCCCCGCTCTTTTTGAAGTGAAGCCTCTCCCCGCTCTTTTTGAAGTGAAGCCTCGCCGTGCTCTTTTTGAAGTGAAGCCTCTCTGTGTGATTTTGAAGTGAAGCCTCTCCCCGCTCTTTTTGAAGTGAAGCCTCTCTGTGTGCTTTTTGAAGTGAAGCCTCTCCCCGCTCTTTTTGAAGTGAAGCCGCTCCCCGCTCTTTTTGAAGTGAAGCCTCGCCGTGCTCTTTTTGAAGTGAAGCCTCTCTTTGTGCTTTTTGAAGTGAAGCCTCTCCCCGCTCTTTTTGAAGTGAAACCTCTCCCCGCTCTTTTTGAAGTGAAGCCTCTCCCCGCTCTTTTTGAAGTGAAGCCTTTCCATGCTCCTTTTGAAAAGAAGCCTCTCCCCACTCCTTTTGAGGTGAGGCCTCTCCGTGTGCTTTTTGAAGAGAAGCCACACTGCGCTCTTTTTGAAATGAAGCCTCTCCGCGCTCTTGTTGAAGCGAATCTTCTTCGCGCTCTTTTTGAAGCGAAGCCTCTCCCTGCTCTTTTTGAAGTGAAGCCTCTCCGTGCTCTTTTTGAAGCGAATCCTCTTCGCGCTCTTTTTGAAGCGAAGCCTCTCCCCGCTCTTTTTGAAGTGAAGCCTCTCCCCACTCTTTTTGAAGTGAGGCCTCTCTCTGCTCTTTTTGAAGCGAAGCCTCTCCCCGCTCTTTTTGAAGTGAAGCCTTTCTGTGCTCTTTTTGAAGTGAAGCCTCTCCCCGCTCTTTTTGAAGTGAAGCCTCTCTGTGCTCTTTTTGAAGTGAAGCCTCTCCCCGCTCTTTTTGAAGTGAAGCCTCTCTGTGCTCTTTTTGAAGTGAAGCCTCTCCCCACTCTTTTTGAGGTGAGGCCTCTCCCCGCTCTTTTTGAAGTGAAGCCTCTCTGTGCTCTTTTTGAAGTGAAGCCTTTCCCCACTCTTTTTAAAGTGAAGCCTCTCCGTGCTCCTTTTGAAGTGAAGCCTCTCCCCACTCTTTTTGAAGTGAAGCCTCTCCCCGCTCTTTTTGAAGTGAAGCTTCTCCCCACTCTTTTTGAAGTGAAGCCTCTCCCCGCTCTTTTTGAAGTGAAGTCTCTCCCCGCTCTTTTTGAAGTGAAGCCTCTCCCCGCTCTTTTTGAAGTGAAGCCTCTCTGTGCTCTTTTTGAAGTGAAGCCTCTCCCCACTCTTTTTAAAGTGAAGCCTCTCCGTGCTCCTTTTGAAGTGAAGCCTCTCCCCACTCTTTTTGAAGTGAAGCCTCTCCCCGCTCTTTTTGAAGTGAAGTCTCTCCCCGCTCTTTTTGAAGTGAAGTCTCTCCCCACTCTTTTTGAAGTGAAGCCTCTCTGTGTGCTTTTTGAAGTGAAGCCTCTCCCCGCTCTTTTTGAAGTGAAGCCTCTCCCCACTCTTTTTGAAGTGAAGCCTCTCTGTGTGCATTTTGAAGTGAAGCCTCTCCCCACTCTTTTTGAAGTGAAGCCTCTCCGCGCTCTTGTTGAAGCGAATCTTCTTCGCGCTCTTTTTGAAGCGATGCCTCTCCCTGCTCTTTTTGAAGTGAAGCCTCTCCGTGCTCTTTTTGAAGCGAATCCTCTTCGCACTCTTTTTGAAGCGAAGCCTCTCCCCGCTCTTTTTGAAGTGAAGCCTCTCCCCACTCTTTTTGAAGTGAGGCCTCTCTCCGCTCTTTTTGAAGCGAAGCCTCTCCCCGCTCTTTTTGAAGTGAAGCCTTTCTGTGCTCTTTTTGAAGTGAAGCCTCTCCGTGTGCTTTTTGAAGTGAAGCCTCTCCCCACTCTTTTTGAAGTGAAGCCTCTCCCTGCTCTTTTCGAAGTGAAGCCTCTCCCCACTCTTTTTGAAGTGAAGCCTCTCCGTGTGCTTTTTGAAGTGAAGCCTCTCCCCACTCTTTTTGAAGTGAAGTCTCTCCGTGCTCTTTTCGAAGTGAAGCCTCTCCCCACTCTTTTTGAAGTGAAGCCTCTCCGTGTGCTTTTTGAAGTGAAGCCTCTCCCCACTCTTTTTGAAGTGAAGCCTCTCTGTGTGATTTTGAAGTGAAGCCTCTCCCCGCTCTTTTTGAAGTGAAGCCTCTCTGTGTGCTTTTTGAAGTGAAGCCTCTCCCCGCTCTTTTTGAAGTGAAGCCTCTCCCCGCTCTTTTTGAAGTGAAGCCTCGCCGTGCTCTTTTTGAAGTGAAGCCTCTCTTTGTGCTTTTTGAAGTGAAGCCTCTCCCCGCTCTTTTTGAAGTGAAGCCTCTCCCCGCTCTTTTTGAAGTGAAGCCTCTCCCCGCTCTTTTTGAAGTGAAGCCTCTCCCCGCTCTTTTTGAAGTGAAGCCTTTCCATGCTCCTTTTGAAAAGAAGCCTCTCCCCACTCCTTTTGAGGTGAGGCCTCTCCGTGTGCTTTTTGAAGAGAAGCCACACTGCGCTCTTTTTGAAGTGAAGCCTCTCCGTGCTCTTTTTGAAGCGAATCCTCTTCGCGCTCTTTTTGAAGCGAAGCCTCTCCCCGCTCTTTTTGAAGTGAAGCCTCTCCCCACTCTTTTTGAAGTGAGGCCTCTCTCTGCTCTTTTTGAAGCGAAGCCTCTCCCCGCTCTTTTTGAAGTGAAGCCTTTCTGTGCTCTTTTTGAAGCGAAGCCTCTCCCCGCTCTTTTTGAAGGGAAGCCTCTCTGTGCTCTTTTTGAAGTGAAGCCTCTCCCCGCTCTTTTTGAAGTGAAGCCTCTCTGTGCTCTTTTTGAAGTGAAGCCTCTCCCCACTCTTTTTGAGGTGAGGCCTCTCCCCGCTCTTTTTGAAGTGAAGCCTCTCTGTGCTCTTTTTGAAGTGAAGCCTTTCCCCACTCTTTTTAAAGTGAAGCCTCTCCGTGCTCCTTTTGAAGTGAAGCCTCTCCCCACTCTTTTTGAAGTGAAGCCTCTCCCCGCTCTTTTTGAAGTGAAGCCTCTCCCCACTCTTTTTGAAGTGAAGCCTCTCCCCGCTCTTTTTGAAGTGAAGTCTCTCCCCGCTCTTTTTGAAGTGAAGCCTCTCCCCGCTCTTTTTGAAGTGAAGCCTCTCTGTGCTCTTTTTGAAGTGAAGCCTCTCCCCACTCTTTTTAAAGTGAAGCCTCTCCGTGCTCCTTTTGAAGTGAAGCCTCTCCCCACTCTTTTTGAAGTGAAGCCTCTCCCCGCTCTTTTTGAAGTGAAGTCTCTCCCCGCTCTTTTTGAAGTGAAGTCTCTCCCCACTCTTTTTGAAGTGAAGCCTCTCTGTGTGCTTTTTGAAGTGAAGCCTCTCCCCGCTCTTTTTGAAGTGAAGCCTCTCCCCACTCTTTTTGAAGTGAAGCCTCTCTGTGTGCATTTTGAAGTGAAGCCTCTCCCCACTCTTTTTGAAGTGAAGCCTCTCCGTGTGCTTTTTGAAGTGAAGCCTCTCCCCACTCTTTTTGAAGTGAAGTCTCTCCGTGCTCTTTTCGAAGTGAAGCCTCTCCCCGCACTTTTTGATGTGAAGCCTCTCCCTGCTCTTTTTGATGTGAAGCCTCTCCCTGCTCTTTTTGAAGTGAAGCCTCTCCGCGCTCTTTTGAACCCCTCTTGAAGCCTCCTTGCATCCTCCTCACAACTTACATTCCCACCTAGTTTTGTGTCATCAGCAAATTTGGAAATATTACATTTGGTCCCAACATTGCTAATCATTTATATCGATTGTCAGCAGCTGTGGCCCAAGCACTGATCCTTGCAGTAACTTGTAACAGCCTGCCATCCTGAGAATGACCTGTCTATTCCTACTCTGTTTTCTATCTGTTAACCAATTCTCAATCCATACCAGTATATTAATCTAAAAGCAAAATACTGCGGATGCTGGAAATCTGAAATATAAACAAGAAATGCTGGAATCACTCAGCAGGTCTGGCAGCATCTGTGGAAAGAGAAGCAGAGTTAACGTTTCGGGTCAGTGACCCTTCATCGGAACTGTATATTAATTAACAGTATATTAATTAACAGTATATTAATCCTTGTGCTCTAATTTTGTTTACTAACTGCCTGTGTCAGACATTATCAAATGCCTTCTGAAATACAAATAGACCAGATCCATAGTTCTCCTTTATCTATGCTACAAGTAACATCCTCAAAAAACTCCCAACAGGTTTGTCAAACATGATTTCCTTTTCATAAATCCATATTGACTCTGCCCAATCATATTATTTTGTAAGTGTCTAGTTATCACATCCTTCATAATAGATTCTAACAATTTCCCTATTACTGATGTCAAACTAACAGGTCTGTAGTTCCTCGTTTTCGCTTTTTCTCTTCTTTCTTAAATAGTGGGGTTGCATTTGCTACTTTCCAGTCTGCAGGAACTTTTCCAGAATCTATAGAATTTTTAAAGATAACCACCAATGCATCCACGATCTCTATAGCCACCTCCTTTCTCACTCTGGGATGTAGCTCATCTGGTTCAGGGGATTTTGCAATCCAGTTTATTTTTCGAGTACTACCTCTTTATTAATACTAATTTCTTTCAGTTCCTCATTTTCACAAGTCCCTTGCTTCTCTAGTATTTGTGGGAGATTTTTTGTATCTTCCTCCATGAAGACAGACACAAAGTAATTGTTTAGTTTCTCCGTCATTCCCCTATACTCTATTAAAAATTCTCCTGTCTCCTCCTGTAATGGACCCACATTTTTCCTTGCTAATCATTTCCTTTTCACATACCTAAACAAGCTTTTACCGTCCGCCTTTATGTCTCTCTTTAGCTTGCATTAATAATCTCTTTTCCCTTTCTTTATCAGTTTCTTGGTCATCCTTTGCTGGATTCTAAATTTGTCCCAATCCTTGGGCTTACCACTATCTCTGGCAACCTTATAAGCCACTTCCTTTGATCTAATGCAATCTTTAACTTCTTTTGTTAGCTGCAGTTGATTCATCTTTCTTGTTGGGTTTTTGTGTCTTGGAGGAATGTATATTTGTTGAAGATCATGTAATACTTCTTTAAATACTAGTCATTGCCTGTCTACCATCAAATCTTTTAGTTTATTTTCCCAGTCCAACATAGCCAACTTGCCTCTCATACCTTCATAGTTTCCTTTGTTCAGATTTAAGATCCTATTTTCAGAATGAACTATATCACTTTCAAACTTAATGTAAAATTTCATCATATCATGGTCACTATTTCCCAAAGACTCCGTTACAGCAAGGTTATTAATTAGCTCTCTTTCATTATATAATAATAAGTCTAAAATAGCCTGATCCCTACTTGGTTCTTCAACATACTGCTCCAGAAACCCATCTCATGTGCACTCCAAGAATTCATCCTCCATAGCATTAGTGCTGATTTGGTTTACTCAATCTGTACGTAAATTGAAGTTGCCCATAACTACTGAATTACCCATGTTACATGCAGCTCTAATTTCCTGATTTACACCATGCCCAACATTACCACTACTGTTTGGTGGCCTATAAAGAACTCCCAGCAGTGTTTGCTGCCCCTTGCTGTTTCTTAGCTCCATTCAAACTGATTCTACATCTTACATAGAACATAGAACATAGAACATACAGCACAGAACAGGCCCTTCGGCCCACAATGTTGTGCCGATCCTTTGTCCTCTGTCAAGGACAATTTAATCTATACCCCATCATTCTCCTTTATCCATATACCTATCCAAAAGCCTTTTGAAAGTCCCTAAAGTTTCTGACTCAACAACTTCCCCGGGCAAGGCATTCCATGCCTCGACCACTCTCTGGGTAAAGAACCTTCCCCTGACATCCCCCTTATATCTCCCACCCTTCACCTTAAATTTATGACCCCTTGTAACGCTTTGCTCCACCCGGGGAAAAAGTTTCTGACTGTCTACCCTATCTATTCCCCTGATCATCTTATAAACCTCTATCATGTCACCCCTCATCCTTCTCCTTTCTAATGAGAAGAGGCCTAGAATGTTCAGCCTTTCCTCGTAAGACTTATTCTCCATTCCAGGCAACATCCTGGTAAATCTCCTCTGCACCCTCTCCAAGGCTTCCACATCCTTCCTAAAATGAGGCGACCAGAACTGCACACAGTACTCCAAATGAGGCCTTACCAAGGTCCTGTACAGCTGCATCATCACCTCACGGCTCTTAAATTCAATCCCTCTGCTAATGAACGCTAACACCCCATATGCCTTCTTCACAGCCCTATCCACTTGAGTTGCAACTTTCAATGATCTATGCACATAGACCCCAAGGTCTCTCTGCTCCTCCACATGCCCAAGAACCCTACCGTTAACCCAGTATTTTGCATTCATGTTTGTCCTTCCAAAATGGACGACCTCACACTTTTCAGGGTTAAACTCCATCTGCCACTTTTCAGCCCAGCACTGCAACCTATCCAAGTCCCTTTGCAGACGACAATAGCCCTCCTCGGTATCCACAACTCCACCAACCTTTGTATCATCTGCAAATTTACTGACCCACCCTTCGACTTCCTCATCCAAGTCGTTAATAAAAATCACAAACAGGAGAGGACCCAGAACTGATCCCTGCGGCACGCCACTGGTAACTGGGCTCCAGGCTGAGTATTTACCATCTAAGACCACTCTCTGCCTTCTATCAGTTAGCCAATTCTTAATCCAACTGGCCACATTCCCCACTATCCCATGCCTCCTGACTTTCTCCATAAGTCTACCATGGGGGACCTTATCAAATGCCTTACTAAAATCCATGTACACCACATCCACTGGTTTACCCTCATCCACTTGCTTGGTCACCTGCTCAAAGAATTCAATCAGGCTTGTGAGGCAAGACCTACCCCTCACAAAACCGTGCTGACTGTCCCGAATCAAGCAGTGTCTTTCCAGATGCTCAGAAATCCTATCCCTCAGCACCTTTTCCATCAACTTGCCTACCACCGAAGTAAGACTAACTGGCCTGTAATTCCCAGGGTTGTTCCTATTCCCTTTCTTGAACAGGGGCACAACATTTGCCACCCTCCAATCACCTGGTACCACCCCCGTCAGCAGAGAAGATGAAAAGATCATTGCCAGCGGCTCTGCAATTTCATCCCTTGCTTCCCATAACATCCTTGGATATACCCCGTCAGGCCCGGGAGACTTGTCTATCTTCAAGTTATTCAAAAACCCCAACACATCTTCCCTCCTAACGAGCACTTCCTCGAGCTTACCAGTCTGTTTCACACCGTCCTCTTCAGTAATACACCCCTTCTCATTCGTAAATACCGAAGAGAAGTACTCATTCAAAACCTCACTTATCTCTTCCGGCTCAACACACAGTCTCCCGCTATTGTCCTTGACCGGACCTATGGTCCCCCTAGTCATCCTCATATTTCTGACATACGCGTAAAAGGCCTTGGGGTTTTCTTTTATCCTACCCGCCAAGCATTTTTCATGCCCTCTCTTAGCTCTCCTAATCCCTTTCTTCAGATCCTTCCTGGCCATCTTGTATCCCTCCAGAGCTATGCCTGTGCCCTTTTTCCTCAACTTTATATACGCATCCTTCTTCTTCCTAACAAGACTCTCAACCTCTCTTGTCAACCACGGTTCCCTCACATGACCATCCCTTCCCTGTCTGACAGGGACATGCTTATCAATGGTCCCTACTATCTGCTCCTTGAAAAAGTTCCACATTTCGACCGTGCCCTTCCCTGCCAGCATATGCTCCCAACTTATGCTCCTCAGTTCCTGCCTGACAGCATCATATCTACCCTTCCCCCAATTGTAAACCTTGCCCTGTTGCACATACCTATCCCTCTCCATTACCACAGTGAATGCTACAGAATTGTGATCACTATCTCCAAAGTGCTCGCCCACCAACAGCTCTATCACTTGCCCTGGTTCATTACCTAGTACCAAATCCAATATTGCCTCCCCTCTGGTCGGGCAGTCTACATACTGAGTCAGAAAAGCTTCCTGGACATACTGCACAAACACTACCCCATCCAAACTATTCGATCTAAAGAGTTGCCAATCAATATTTGGGAAGTTGAAATCCCCCATAATTACTACCCTGTGACTTCTGCTCCTTTCCAAAATCTGTTTCCCAATCTGCTCTTCCACCTCCCTGCTGCTATTGGGGGGCCTATAGAAAACTCCCATCAAGGTGACTGCTCCTTTCCTGTTCCTGACCTCAACCCACAGTGCCTCAGTCGGCAGATCCTCCTCGAAAATTCTTTCAGCAGTTGTTACACTATTTCTAACTAACAATGCCACCCCCCCACCTCTTTTACCACCATTCCTAATCTTATGAAAACATCTATAACCAGGTACCTCCAAAAACCATTCCTCCCCCTCACCTATCCACGTTTCAGTGATGGCCACAACATCGTAGTCCCAAGTGCCCATCCACGCCTTCAATTCACTCACCTTATTCCTGATGCTTCTTGCGTTGAAGTATACGCACTTTAACCCTTCTCCGTGCCCATCTGTCCTCTGTGACAGTGCTACCTTCCCCAATACCTCACTACACTCTTTGTCTTTCTGAGTGGACCCACTGGTCCCTGGATTACAAGTCCGGTTCCCATCCCCCTCCCAAACTAGTTTAAACCCTCCCGAACAGTACTAGCAAACCTCCCTCCCAGGATATTGGTGCCCCTCTGGTTCAGATGCAGCCCGTCCTGTTTGAACAGGTCCCATCTTCCCCAGAATGCAGTCCAATTATCCAAGAACTGGAAGCCCTCCCTCCTACACCATTCCTGCAGCCACGTGTTCAGCTGTGCTCTCTCCCTATTCCTAGCCTCACTATCACGTGGCGCCGGCAACAAACCAGAGATAACAACTCTGTCCGTCCGAGCTTTCAGCTTCCAGCCTAACTCCCTAAACTCACTTCTAACATCTGTGCCACCCTTCCTTCCTACGTCGTTGGTGCCAATGTGCACCACGACCTCTGGCTGCTCCCCCTCCCCTTTAAGGATCCTGAAGACGCGATCACAAACATCACGGACCCTGGCACCAGGGAGGCAACAAACCATCCGTGCGTCTCGCCTGCGCCCACAGAACCGCCTGTCCGTACTCCTCACCATCGAGTCCCCGATGACTAGTGCTCTCCCATTCTCCCTCCTTCCCTTCTGAGCCACAGTGCAGGACCCCGTGCCAGAGGCCCGGTCACTGCAGCCTGCCCCCGATAGGCCGTCCCCCCCAACAGTATCTAAAACTGTATACTTGTTGTTGAGGGGAACGACAACAGGAGATCCCTGCACTGACCTCTTCCCACCTCTAACTGTTACCCAGCTGCCTTTGATTTGTGGAGTAACGACCTCCGTGTAGTTTCTATCTATCAACCCCTCAGCTTCCCGAATGATCCTCAGTTCATCCAGCTCCAGCTCCAATTCCCTAACACGGTCTGATAGGAGCTGGAGACGGATGCACTTCCAGCAGGTGAAGTCGGCAGGGCCACCGGAGGTTTCCCTCACCTCGAACATTCTGCAGGAGGAGCAATACACTACACTGGCTGCCATTTCTTTTATTCAATTACCCCTTAGTTAAGTACAACTATAGATATTAACAAAAACAGTAAATAGCTTACCTGCTCAGTCCTTTTTGGTTAGAGGAGGAGGGTAAAAAGGGTCTTATTATTAGGTTAGAGGAGGAGGATGGGTGGGAGACACTACATGTGTAGTGGCTCGGGTTTACTCAGCTCCGCACCTTTAAGGAAAATACCTACCCAGGAGTCCTCGCTGCCGACCAGCTTCCGGTTCCTCCGGCGCCAAAAGAAACTCAAAGACAAGGAAAACAGTAAGTAAAACAGTAAGTACTTACTTTTAAAACACAGCTCCTGATGCCTTCACTCACCCACCGAAGAGTCGCTACCTTCTCCTGCTGCTCCGCCGGGAAATGAGGCCGAGTCCACGGAGCTCCGCACCTTTAAGGAAAATACCTACCCAGGAGTCCTCGCTGCCGACCAGCTTCCGGTTCCTCCGGCGCCAAAAGAAACTCAAAGACAAGGAAAACAGTAAGTAAAACAGTAAGTACTTACTTTTAAAACACAGCTCCTGATGCCTTCACTCACCCACCGAAGAGTCGCTACCTTCTCCTGCTGCTCCGCCGGGAAATGAGGCCGAGTCCACGGAGCTCCGCACCTTTAAGGAAAATACCTACCCAGGAGTCCTCGCTGCCGACCAGCTTCCGGTTCCTCCGGCGCCAAAAGAAACTCAAAGACAAGGAAAACAGTAAGTAAAACAGTAAGTACTTACTTTTAAAACACAGCTCCTGATGCCTTCACTCACCCACCGAAGAGTCGCTACCTTCTCCTGCTGCTCCGCCGGGAAATGATCCTTCGATCTAAGATCCTCTCTCACTAATGTACTGACTCATCCTTTACTAAGAGTGCTATCCCACCTGCTTTTCCCTTTTGCATATCCTTCCGAAATGACGACTGTTCTTGAATATTCAGTTCCCAGTCTTGGTCACCCTGTAACCACGTCTCTGTAATGGCAATTGAATCATACCCATTTACCTCTATTTGTGCCTTCACTATCACACCACTATCATTTCAATTAACAAGGAGCACAGAGTTTGTGTGCTGCCTGCATTACTTAGGTTCGATATGTGTTAATTTTGCATTGTGATTTCTGCACCCCTTTCGGTGGGGGCTGGGTGGGGGTGGAGGGGGGGGGGGTGGTGGTGGTGGTGCGGGTAGCGAGGGCAAATGAATTTTTAGCCGTTAGCCTTTAATCTTCTGAACTCTATTGACACTTTCTGCTTTTTTCAGAACTACTTCAAGAACTTGATACAACTCTTTCCTGAAGAAACTTCCAAACCTTCTTGGACACTTCTTCTTCAGGAGTAGGCAAAGCATGAACTTATGCAACCTCAGTTTCAGTAAGTTGTTATGGCCAGGTGAGGAGGGGGTCTTGGGCTCCCCTTTCACCACGTCTCTGGTTTGACCGCAACAGGGTTTATTCTTTTCTAACACAGTGATTGAACTGACCACCTCAGTGAGCACTTGCTCCTGTTCCTCTAATGTCTTCTTTGGCCTCCTTATCTCGAAAGACAATGGGTAAGCGCCTGGAGGTGGTCAGTGGTGTGTGGAGCAGCGCCTGGAGTGGCTATAAAGGCCAATTCTAGAGTGACAGGCTCTTCCACAGGTGCTGCAGAAAAATTTGTTTGTCGGGGCTGTTACACAGTTGGCTCTCCCCTTGCGCCTCTGTCTTTTTTCCTGCCAACTGCTAAGTCTCTTTGACTCGCCACACTTTAGCCCTCCTCTAATATAATTACAAAAGAACCAATCAAGCAGGTTTTCTTGAGTTTAAACATGAAAGGTGTAAGTTGATTACTCTTAACACTCTAAACCGGTTAAAATTTCTAAAATATGCTATAGATTCACGCACACATTCACACAAGGGTCACACACTCACAAATAGATTACAGAGGGAAAACAGATTTGGTGGTTGGAGCAAAGTCTGGAATAAATGAAATTTAAATACGGTTTTAAATCTCAAGTCCTCAGCTGAAGTTGTATTCCTGAAGTCCTTGCTGGGCCACGTGCACAGTTGTGGGCTTGCTTCTCTCAGGGCTCCCGAAGGCTTATCCCATGGTTGCTGGCTGTGGCAGTCTGTAAGCTTGGGGGCGGTGGGGGAGGGGGTGGTTTCCAGCTGCAGCTGGGTCTTCTTTTGATATTTACTGTAGAGAGAGAGAGACCTGCCTTGTTGATGGCTTTTCAGTTACTCCTGTTTGCTTTCTGTGTGACAAAGCTTACAGTCTCTCCAGAGCTGCGCAGGCAGTCACACGACATTGTAATTTGTGCCCATTTGTGGTTTTAATGAGGTGTTTCTGGAATCTTCTCTGAGATTCCAGATGCTACACCTGAAGCTGTCCAGTTACACTTGGAGGAGGGATGGCTCTTTCAAACTCAATGGGTGTAGATGGCTCCTGACAACCATGCTGATAAGGCCATTCCAGATCATTTAATTAGCTAGCACCCCATTGTTCTGGCTAGGTTGAGTATGTTGTGTCATCTCCAGTCTGATCTTGTGGTGTTTCAAATGTAAATTGCAGTGGCCATCTTGGCTGCCGGTTTACTTTTTAAACAAGTTACTTGTAAGAATTTCTAGTAAAAGTCTAATGCAAGATTCCAACTGATGAAATTAATATTTCCCATTTGGCATACAGGGTTTTCATGGCAAAGTACAGGGCCACTAATGACCAATCCGGAAGGTCAACTGTCAGATAGATCCTTTCCAAGGAGCATTGAACATGGAAGGCATGTGCCAGAAACTATGATTGACCGATGTCAATTAATCAACAAACTGATATCAAAATATCCATTCAGGGATACAATGATGTAAAGGAACAAATCACACTGTGATCCATCAGACTTTATGTGGAGAACAGTTGCATAGTGTTAATGGACTAATGCTCAGGAGACATGAGTTCAGATCCCACCATGGCAGCTGGGGAATTAAAATTCAATTAATAAATAAATCTGGAATGAAACGCTATTCTCATTAATAATGATCATGAAACTATCAGATTGTCGTTAAAAACCTGTCTGATTCACTAATGCCCTTCAGGGAAGGAAATCTGCCATCCTTACCTGGTCAGGCCTACACATTACTCCAGACCCACAGCAACGTGGTTGACACTTAACTGCCCTCTGAAATGGCCTAGTAAACCACTCACTTTTAAGGGCAATTACAGATGGGAATAAATGCTGGCCTTGCCAGCATGCTCACATCCCAAGAACAAATAAAAAATGCAACTTAGGGGGTCAAATTATGAGATCGGGTCATGTAAACTTGCCTTGCATTCCCTCCAGTAAAGAATATTGAGGGGTGATCTGATCAATGTGTTTAAAATGTTACAATAATTCATTAGATAAGTGCAGAGAAACAATTTCCTCTGGTGGGGAATCAAAAACAAAGGGACATAATCTAAATATTTGAACCATAATGTCAGGCCATTAAGGAGGAAAATCACGAAGCATGTTTTCAAACAAAGGGTAGTAGAAATATGGAACTCTCTCTCACAAAAGACTGTGGATTCTGGGGGTCAGTTGAAACTTTTAAGATTGAGATAAATAAGGATATGGAGCAATGGCAGGCAAATAGAGATACAGATCAGCCAGGATCTAACTGAATGGTAGAGCAGGCCTGACCGGCTAAATGGCCTACTTCTGTTCCTATGATGCCAAAAGTGGCAGATTACACAAGTTTTCACTTCAACAGAAAGTAACTGCACAAATTGAAAAGGCGATGCTTGCTGCGGTGTGTGGGTGTTAACAGTATGAGCAGTTTGTGTATGCAAGAGATATTATCCTTCAGACTGATGAAAAAGGCACATGAAGAATGTTGTTGAGAAACCTATCTGCACCCAAAGAATGCCGTTAAATCATACACATGGACCTACTGCACCAACAAAAAAACTATAGAGAGCAAAAACAGTCATTTAACACAGGAGTCAGAACATCTGTAACCTGAGCGAGCACACCAAACACAATATTTTTAAAAAGAGCAAGACTGCAGGGTGTGACCTGCAGTTTGAAGAGCATCTGATGTGGATGATCATAGGGTGTTATCTAGTTTTCATATCTTCTGTTTTACCAAAGGAAAAGAAATGTAACAACAGACAGACAGGCACCTGAGGATTACTATTCACTTTCTATAATTGTTAAGATGAAAGCAGCTCACACAGTATAATTAACAGCTGACTCATTGGAAGCAGTCCTGAGAAACATGGGGCTAGATGATAATTTTCACTGCTGATGGTAACCCTGCAGCATAGATTGCACACCCTTTACAGAACAAAATCAGACAGGTTCTACAAAAGACAGGTGATTTGTTTCACCACGCTACTACCCAAGGGCAGTGAAGATGGAAATCTTGCCCTACAGTATTAAAGCATTGAACTATGCAAGAAGCAGTCATGAATGAAGAACTTTGAGTGTTATGAGTGTTCAGTGGACATTGCATGAGGCTGGGACAAGATCAGGCACCAGGTGTGTGTCCTTAGTAGGGGACTGAGTAGCTTCAGCATGACCTCTGGGCTTGTCAGTGTAAGCCATTTGGTTTGTTTATTGCTGCCTGTATTACAGATAAATTGTTAAACTGGGGTCCTATCTGCTCTCTCAGGTGTATGTAAAAGATCACATAGCACTATTTTGCATATGATCAGGGGAGTTCGCTCCAGTATTCAGCCAATATTTGGCCCTCAAAATGACATCACAAAAACAGATTATCTAGTCATTATCTCATTGCTGTTTGTGGGACCTTGCTGTGTGCAAGTTGGTTAGCATGTTTCCGACATTACAACAGTGCCTACGCATCAAAGAAGTGCTTCATTGGTTGTAAAGCGCTTTGACACCTCCTGAGGTTGTGAAAGGTGCTATATAAATGCAAGTCTTTGAGTCAATAGACACAAAATTTCTTGTTTGATGTTGGTGAAAATCTGGAGTTGTGCTGTTGAGCGGTGAGGTGGGGGGTGCGGGGGTGGAGGTAGCAGGAGTTTGGGGCAGGAGCTAAATTCATTGGGTTTCCATCCCATTTTCACAGCGTCCCAAATTTTGCTGGAAACGGGATGAATAAGTACTACCTCCTAACAATAGATTTAAGACGTGATGACATCATCTGTCCTAAATCCTCATGATAATCAATTTTTACACCCGCCCTTCGAATGAATGTCTGCGATACCCCCATGATCAAACTGCCCACTAACTCTGACTGTCAAAGACTCACATGAATGATGCTTATGTGGGAGAGAGCCTGAGGGAAATTAATGCCCGTGAAATTGTACCACAGCGAGGGTTAATGCCAAAAGGAGATTCAGGGAGGAGAATTAGTCAGAAAAATGGTACAGACATTTGAGCAAAGCAGCAGAAGACAGGTTGTTACTCATCTCCTGGAGTCAATGCCTGAAAGAGGGAAGATAGACAATTGTTTTAAAACTAAGTTTGGACAGTAATCAGCAGTGAGCATTTCAAGGGAAAGTGGGGCATGTACCCCGCACTGAGGTCTATTTTATCTTTTCCTGAATGAGATTGTGAGCTAGATTAAAATCAAACAAAATGTCCAACACAGCAGAGGCTGCAAATCAGAAACTAAAAGAAAAAGCTAGACACACTTAGCAGATCTGGCCTCTTCCACGGGGAGACAAGCAAGACAACATTTACAGTTCGTGGGCCTTTACCAGGCCAGGAGGATGTACTGATGAACAGCAGCAGCCGGATCTTGAGCAATGATTACACTTCCTCTCGGCTCATTCAGATCTCATTTCTGCTATTGAACTATCTCCTTTCCTCCATTTAAGCACCCTACTGGCCTCTGTTCCTCAAGCCTCAGCTTACATCATCAAATGTCACATTATGGACTATCACACCCCATTATACACCCCCAGAACCCATTCTACAACCCAGACCCAATTATACAGCATTACACTCCATTACACACCCCAGACCCCATTATACACCCCTAGAACCCACCGTACATCATCACACCCCATTGTGCACCATCACATCCCATTATACATAATCGTACTCTACTATACACCACCAGACCCCATTATATAGCACCATACCACATTATACGCCATCACACCCCATTATACACTATCACAACTGATTATACATCCCCAGACCCTATTATACACCATCACAATCCATTAAAGACCCCAGACACCATTATACACCATCACAACCTTTGAGACATCACTGTACCCCATTATATACCATTGTAGCCCATTATAGACCCTAGACCCCAATATACATCCCCAGGCCCCATTATATGCCATCACACTCGAGACACCATTATAAACACCCAGACCCCAATATACATCATCAAACCCAATTACAAATTCCAGATCCCATTACAGAGTCCAGACCCCATTAGAAACTCCCAGACACCATTATACACCATCACACCACATAATAGAGTCCCAGACCCCATTATACACCATGGCACCCCATTATATACTATCGTGCCCCTTTATACACCTCCAGACCTCACTATAGAGCAAGATTGCACCCCATTATAGACCATCACATCCCATTATGCACCTGTTACGACCTCAGTAGAGACCATTAATTTTAAAATCCGAAATATGAATTCACCAGACCAATTTAAAGAATTACATGACAAGATTTCATGTTTTAAGACATTTACTATAAATTACAGAGAAAGGTATTTCCCATTAACTTATTACCAGACTAGAAAACCGCACACCACATTTCTGTGTTATACTGTTTTCTCAGCAAAACGTTATCTTGCAGTTAAAAGTCCCAAACTCCTCCCAGTTGCAATGGGTTGGAACTCCCAGTGTCGGTAACAAAGCCAATGTCCTCTTTGTTCACTTCTTCCAAGCACACTTGGCTGGTCTTCAGTTAATAAGGCAATCTCTGGTGACTGTTGCAGCCAGGTGAGGAGGGGGTCTCAGGCTCCCCATTCGCCCTTCCTCTTGTGTGACTGCAACAGGGTTTATTCCTTTTTAAACCAGTGGTTATGCTTACCACCTCAGTGAGCGTTTTACCCTTTTCCTCTGATGTGATTGGTCCTTTTGCAATCAGACAGGTTTTCTTGAGTTTAAACAGGAAGGAGGTAAGTTTAAGTGGTCATTGGATAGACATATGGATGAAAATGGAATAGCGTAGGTCAGATGGTTTCACAGGTCGGCGCAACATCGAGGGCCGAAGGGCCTGTACTGCGCTGTAATGTTCTAATTCTAATTCTAATTTACTATACTTAACACTCTAACCTGATTTAAAAATACTAAGAATACGAGACACATTCACGCACACACAAATAGATTACAGAGGGAAACAGATTTTGTGGTTGGATCAGAAGTTCAGAATAAATGGAACTTAAATACAGTCTTGTAAATCCAGTAGTCCTCAGCTGCAGCTGTATTCTTGGTCAAAGTGCACTTTGGTTGGCTTGCTTTGCTCAGAGTTTTCCTGAAGGCAAAATTGGGAGTTGATTCTCTTCCATTCGTTGCCAGCCGTAGCGGTCTGTAGGCTTGGAGGGTTCCCAGTCGTGGCCAGTTCTTTCCTTGATATTTTCTGGGGAGAGAGAGAGACACACACACACACAGGGGAGCAGCCATCTGCTTTGTTGCTGTATATTCAGTTACTGCTTGTCTGTGTGACAGAACTTCCAGTTTCTTCAGAGATGAGCAAGCAGCCACATGGTTCTATCAACCCTCTTCCTTTTTGGTCCAATGAGGTCCAAAGTCCAAAACTCCTCCTAGGTGGGGTTGCCAGTGTATACCCCTCAGAGGGACGTCTCCACTTATGAATGCCTCAGGAAGACTTTGAATGGCTCGCTAATGAGGATCATCTGGCTAATCTACTCAGTTAGCTAAAGCATTGTTCTGGCTGGACTTGTTGTTAAACTTTGTCTCCTAGTGTTTCAAATGTAAATTGCAGTGGCTATCTTGGCTGCTAGTTTTTCTTTTAAAGGTTAACTTGTAGGATTTTTCCCATTAAAAGTCTAAGGTAAGTTTGCAACCGATGAAATGAACATGTCCCATTTGGCATATAGGGGTTTCCTGACATGATCCTCAAGCCTTTGAACCAGGTTCAAGTCTAAGCAGCCTTTTGCTGTATGGGTGTTAGAATAATAGAATCATCGAAGGTTTAAGGCACAGAAAGATGCCACTTGGCTCATCGTGTCTGTGTCGGCGGAAAATCGATCCACCTATTCTAATCCCACCTTCCAGCATTTGGTCCGTAGCCCTGCAGATTATGGCACTTGAGGTGCATACAAGACTCCTTTTGAATGAGTTGAGGGTCTCTGCCTCAACTCCCCTTTCAGGCAGTGAGTTTCAGACGCCCCCCACCATCCTCTGGGTGAAAAAGTTTTTCCTCACCTCCCCTCTAATTTTTCTACCAATCACTTTAAAAGTGTGCCCCCTCATCACTGACCTCTCTGCTAAGGTGAATAGGCCCTTCACCGCCACTCTATCCAGGCCGCTCAAAATTTTGTACATTTCAATCAGATCTCCCCTCAGCCTTCTCTATTCCAAGGAGCACAATACCAGCCTATCCAATCTTTCCTCATAGCTGCATTTTTCCTGGCAACATCCTTGTGAATCTCCTCTGTACCCTCTCTCGTGCAATTACATCCTTCCTGTAATGAGGTGACCAGAACTGCACACCGTACTCATGTTGTGGTCGAACCAATGAGTTACACAGTTCCAGCATAACCTCCCTGCTCTTATATTCTATACCTTGGGTAAGAAAGGAAAGGATTCCTTATGCCTTCTTAACCACTTTATCGACCTGTCCTGCTACCTTTAGGGATCTGTGGACATTCACTCCAAGGTCCCTCACTTCCTCTACACTTCTCGGTATTTTCCCAATAATTGTGTATTCCTTTGCCTTGTTTGACCTCCCCAAATGCATCACCTCACACTTCTCCAGGGTGAATTACATTTGCCACTTTTCTGCCCATCTGACCAGACCATCAATATCTTCCTGCAGCCTACAGCTATTCTCCTTGCTATCTGCCACACAGCCAATCTTTGTGTCGTCTGCAAACCTCTTGATCATGCCCCCTACATTTATGTCCAAATCGTTAATATATACCACAAAAAGCAGGCGACCCAGTACTGAACCCAGCAGAACACCACTGGAAACAGCCCTCCAGTCGCAAAAACACCTGTCAACAATTACCCTTTGCTTCCTGCCACTGAGCTAATTTTGTATCCATCTTGCTACATTTCCCTAGATCCCATAGGATTTTATTTTTTTAACCAGTCTGCCATGTGGGACCTTGTCAAAAGCCTTGCTAAAATCTATGTAGACCACATCAACCACACTACCCTCATCTATCTTCCTTGTTACCTCTTCAAAAAATTTGATCAAGTTGGTCAAACAAGATCTTCCCTTAACAAATCCATGCTGACTATCATTGATTAATCCATGCCTTTCTAAGTGACAGTTTATCATGTCTCTCAGAGTAGATTCCAATAATTTGCCCACTACTGAGGTTAGATTGACTGGCCTGTAGTTATTCGTCTATCCCTCGCTCCCTTTTTAAATAGAGGTACAACATTAACAGTTCTCCAGTCCTCCAGCACCACACCTGCATCCAGTGAGGACTGGAAAATGATGGTCAGACCCTCTGCTATTTCTTCTCTTGCTTCTTTTAACAGCCTAGGGTACATTTCATCAACTTTCAAGGATGCTAATCCCATTAATACTTCCTCTCTCCCTATGTTTATCACATCCAATACTTCACACTTTTCCTCCTTAACTATTTGCATCGTCCCCCTCTTTTATGAAGACAGACGCAAAATATTCATTAAGAACCATACCAACATCTTCTGCCCCTACACGAGTTACCTTTTTGGTCTTTTTTGGGCCCTACTCTCCCCTTAGTTATCATCTTACTCTTAATGTATTGATAAAACATCTTTGGGTTCACCTTGATTATGCTTGCCAATATTCTTTCCTGCCCTCTCTTTGCTTTCCTAATTTCCTTTTTGATTTCACCCCTCCACTTTCTATACTCCTCTCGGCTTTCTGTATTATTGAGTTCTCGATGTCGGACATAAACTTTCCCTTTCTGCCTTAACTTACCCTGTTGCTCCTTGACATCCATGGGGATCTGGATTTGGCCATCTCACCCTTTTTCTTTGTGGGAACATATTTATTCTGAACCTCTCCTTTGAATGCCTCCCACTGTTCTGATACTGATTTACCTTCAAATAGCTGTTTCCAGTTCACTTTCACTAAATCACTCCTCAATTTAGTAAAATTGGCCTTGCCCCAGTTGAGAACTTGAACACCTGTTCTATCTCTGTCCTTTTCCATAATTATGTTAAAACTGACTGAATTATGATCACTACCACCAAAATGCTCTCCCACTGCCACCTAAAGGCCTGCTACCCAACCCAAACTCTACGGGACCCGGCGACATGTGTTGGGTTCGGGTTGGGTTGGGTTGCACTTCCAGGTCCGGCATTCGGGCTCAGGTTGGGCCAGGTTGGACACGCTCTATCACAGGTAAGTGGCTCCACTGTTAATTTAATTTTTGGACTAGAAAGGTGGTTTTGTTACAGTTATTTTAAGCTTGTGCAGATCAGCAACAAAGTGAAAAATGGAAGGTAAGCTAACTGATTGTTGGGTTGGGTCGGGTTGGACGTGGGAAAAAATGGAAGAACTTGGGCCGGATCGGGCTCGGGTCGGATGTGGTTCTGTCGGGCTCGGGTCGGGGTTTTTTTTTGCAGACCTGAGCAGGCCTTTACTGCCACTCCTTCCACCTGACCATCTTCATTTCCTAAAACTAAGTCTAAAACTGTACCCTCTCTTGTTGGACTTGCTACATATTGGCCAAAAAAGTTCTCCTGAATGCACCTCAAGAACTCTGCTCCCTCAATTCCTTTTACACTAAAACTATCCCAGTTAATATTGTGGTAGTTAAAATCCCCTACTTTTACTGCCCTATTGTTCTTGCACTTCTCAGAGATTTGCCTACATATCTGCTCTTCTATCTACCCCTGACTGTTTGGGGGTCTATAGTACACTCCCAGCAGTGTGATTGCCCCTTTTTTGTTCCTTAGCTCAATCCATATGGCCTCATTTGATGAACCTTCCAACATATCATCCCTCCTCACAGCTGTGGTAGTTCCCTTGACCAAAATTGCCAATCCCCCTTCTTTCTTATCCCCCTCCCTATCGCGTCTGAAAACCCTGTAACCAGGAACGTTGAGCTGCCATTCCTGTCCCTCCTTAAGTCGTGTTTCTGTAATAGCTATGATATCATACTGCCACGTGTTTATCTGTGCCCTCAGCTCATCTGCTTTATTTGCTATACTCCTTGCATTGAAATAGATTCCCTTGAGCATTGCTAAGATACAGACAGAGTGGTAGAGTTAGAGATAGAGAGATATGGACAGACAGATATGGATATGGATACAGATGGAGAGAGTGAAATCAAGAGAGATACAGAGATGATAGAGATTGATACAGTTAGATTGAGGTAGAGTGGGAAAGAGAGAAGGGGATACTGGTTCAGAAAGAGGACAAATTGGAGGTAGAGTTAGAGATAGACTGAGAGACAAAGATAGAGGTAGACCTAGCCAGAGGTAGAGATATAGGTAGGGATAGAGTTTGAAATAGAAGTAGAGATAGAGAAAGGAAGAGACAGAGGTAGAGATAGAGATACAAGAAGAGTTAGAGATAGAGGTAAAGAGGAAGAGATAGAGGTAGATATAGATGTAGAGGTAGAAATAGAGATACAGATATAGAGAAAGAAGGCGAGAGGTTGATTTCTGCCTTCCATTTTCATTTCTGATTTTGTCCCACTGAGTCTACCCTTAGGTCCCCATCCCCCTTGCCAAACTAATTTAACCCCTCACCAACAGCACTAGCAAAATGTCCCGCAAGGAACTCAGTCTCGACTCGGTTCAGATGCAACCCGTCTGGCCTGTACAGGTCCCATCTCCCCCAGAGCCGGTCCCAATGTCCAAGGAATCTAAAGTCCTTGCTCCTGCACCATCTTTCCAGCCACACATTCATCTGTCTTGTCCTTCTATTTCTGTACTCACTTGCGTGTGGCACTGGGAGTAATCCGGAGATTGCTACTTTTGTGGTCCTGCTTGCTAATTTCTTACCTAGCTCCCTAAATTCTGATGCAGGACCACATCCCTCATTCTACCTATTGGTTCCCTATGTGGACCACGACTGCTGGCTGTTCACCCTCCCCCTTCTGGATACTCTGCAGCTGCTCAGTGACATCCTTCACCCTGGCACCAGAGAGGCAACACACCATCCTGGATTCACGTCTGCGGCCACAGAAATGCCTATCTGTTCCCCTGACTATTGAATCACCTATCATTATGGCTCTTCCAGTCTTCCCTGTACCCCACTGTGCAGCTTAGCCACCCGTGGTGCCATGGCTGCACTCCCCAAATGACGCATCACTTTCCTCAGTATTCAGAAATGAATACTGGAGAATGAGATGCACTCAGGGGTCTCCTGCACTACCTTTTTGACTCCCTGGTGGTCACCCATTCTCTCTCTCCCTGCATGCTCTTAAGCTGTGGGGTGCGCACATCTATAAATATGCTATCCAAATAGCTCCCATCCTCATGAATGCACGGTAGTCTCGCCAGCTGCTTCTCAAGTTCCAAAACCTGGAGCTCAAGCTGCCGCAATTGACAACACTTCCTGCACAAATGGTTCTCCAGGATACAGGAAGTATCCTGGAGCTCCCACATAGCACAGGAGGTGCACTCTCGAGGTTGAAGCACCCCTGCCAGTCCTTTATTTATTAGTTGACCCTTTGTTACTGCTAAAGGAAACCTTACCAATACTACAACACCTTAGAATTATTAATAAAACCTTACTAGTATTGATAAATCCTACTAAAAATCAATACAGGTCACTAGTTAAAATAAACCTTACTCAAAAAAAAAATACTCACCAGCTACTCACTTGTTCTTTATTATTAAAACTTAATTTTTATTCATTTTTAGTCTGCCAGTTGTTGAGACACTATAACCCAGCTATTTACACATGCACCCTAACAGAAGATACTCACCAAGCATTCACCTTGCAGCTTTCCTGTGATGTCACTGTTCACTTTGTTTTCAAACTCCGGTGCGCCTGGACTCTTCTCCGCTGCTCTCCCGGAAGTTACGTGCTCTAGGCCACGATCCTTGGGCTGTATTTATCGGCTCCTCGCTTCGTGTTCTTCCCACAGGTCCACTGCTCTCCACTGCTCTCCCGGAAGGTAAGTGTTCTAGGCCGTGATCCTTGTGCTGTATTTATCGGCTCCCCACTCTGTGTTCTTCCCACAGGTCCGCTCCTCTCCGCTGCTCTCCTGGAAGGTAAGTGCTCTAGGCTGCAATCTTCGGGCTGTATTTATCGACTCCCCGCACCGTGTTCTTCCCGCAGGTCCTTTGCTCTCCCGGAAGATAAGTGCTCTGAGAGCAATTGTTTTCTCTTTCTTCTGAGGCTGCCACTGCTGATCTTCATATTTTCCTTTCTTCCTTTCACCTTACAGACCTTGGAAAGCCTGTTGAATTTATCCAGATTTAAAAGTCAATAGTCCCCTCCTTTTACAGTTCTCAGAGTCCATAAGTCTGGCCATATCAAAATCACCTGGGCTTTGCTTTGTTTCCAGGTGTTTGCAATTGAAACTCAAATTAGCATTTTTATAGCCCCTGGCTCCCTGTTTACGATGTCATAGAGTCATCGTGTCTGTGCTGGCCATCAAGCACCTACCTATTCTAATCCCATTTTCCAGCACTTGGCCCATAGCCTTGTATGCTATGGCGTTTCAAGTGCTCATCTAAATACTTCTTAAATATTGTGAGGGTTCCAATTTCTACCACCTCTTCAGGCAGTGTGTTCCAGATTCCAACCATCCTCTGGGTGAAAACATTTTTCCTCAGATCCCCTCTAAACCTCCTGCACCTTACCTTAAATCTATGCGCCCTGGTTATTGACCCCTCCGCTAAGGGAAAAAAGGTCTTCCTATCTAATCTATCAATGCCCCTCATAATTTTGTGTAACTCAATCATGTCCCCCCCCTCAGCCTTCTCTGCTCTACTGATGTGTGAGTCTGGAAGAGTGAACCCCATTGTCCTTCAGGTGTTACAACCTTGCACCCTGCTTTCAAAAGGATTTTTGATATGGGTTCCTTGTTTACATGGTAAACCTCTCGATTATCTCATGGCAGACTTGGTGTGAGGTCACGTCTCCGATTCCATTTTACACTGCATTAGAAAATCACATTTTTAAAAACATAATCATACCACAAAGCCCAGCATTCATAACACACCCCAGACCCTATTATTCACCCTGTCATAAGAGTTTTTTTTAAACTAAGAGGTCTGTGTGCCTTTAAGACTAAGAAAAAGGACTTTCTGTGAACAGTGACTGCTGAGACCTGGTAATTGAAGTGCAGGCTGCAAGGCAATTTGTATCCAAGCAACCAGAAAGTTTTCCGACTATCGTGTGACTAGGTTGTTGTTGAAAAGTTAGTTTCACATTTGGGTTGTTCAGTTACTGCTGGAGACTGGCCAGGAATATAGCCCAGAAAACTCTTTCTCTTGAAAAATAATTCCTGTATCAAGTAAAATTCTAATTTCTTCATGAAGTCAAAAGAACTTTGAAGGAGTTGAAAATCTAATGTATTGGAGCTAAAACCCTTGTTGCTGTTTATGCTGAAAAGAGGAAAAGACCCAGGAAAAGAGGAGTTGCTACATTCTGTGGAGAAACACTGCTTTGCTGAGAGGAAGGCTGCATTGTTGAAGGTAGCAAAATTCCTATTGTCTCCAGTCTTTCAAAAATCTCTGCCTCAAGAGTGATTCCTGATTTTGTATTTTTGGAAGTTCCTGAAATCTCAAGTAAGTTTCTACTGTAAGACTGCTATTTTAAAATCTAAATACACCTGTTGCTATAACCTGTTGCTGAAAGATCTGTGTGATGCCTGCTGCTGACGAATCACCTTGATCGCCTACCCATCACAGACTGTTTATCAGATTTGCCTGGAGAGACTTCGTGTGGCATCTGACTATTCAACTCTAGGACACCTCACTGATCCGGAAATATCCTACCAGAAGTTACAACCCAGTTATTTTATTATTCCTAGGAAACCGTTGTAAAATCAATATATTCGTTTTCCCTGGTTAACTATTGGAAATTGAATATATGTGTGTGCATGAGGTTTAGGAAAATTAAGGAGTTATAGAATCTTTTCAGACATATAGATTTATCCCATTATTGTTCAAAATTAGTTTATTAATAAATAGTTAATTTTCTTGTTTAAAGAAACCTGGTTTGGCATGCTTAATTCTAGGGATAAATAAAGTGATTAATTTGGCTATTTTTCTGGTAGGTGGGAAACTTTACCAATATGTTGTGTGCTGTGGAGTAGTGGGACTGAATTAACAGTGCATTACTCCCACCTTGGTCGTAACAACTCCAAGACCCCATTATACGCCATCGCACCCCATTATACACCATCACACCCCATTATTCACCATCGCATGCCATTATTCACTATCATACCCCATTATTCACCCCCAAACCTCATATTCACCTTCATAACCCATTATACACCATTCCAACCCCTTCTTTCCCTTTGTTCTGCTCCTTTTAGTAAATGCCGTACATCAGTAATATCCCCCAGTATTAACTAATGGCCTGCACATCTTCAAAAATCTTCTTGCGTGTTCTCCTCACAGATGAACATTTTTTCTCCAGAGAAATGAAGGCTGAGAAGTGACTCGAAAGAGGTCTTTAAAATGAAGCGGTTTGGTACGGTGGACATATAGAAGATGTTTCCACTAGTAGGGGATTCAATAACTCTGGACCATAAATATAGGACAGTCACTAATAATCCAAAAGGGTATTGAGGAGAAACTTCTTTATGCAGAGAGTAGCTAGAATGTGGGATTTAATACCACAAGTAGTTTTTGAGTCAAATAGCGCAGATGTTTTTACGGGGAATCTAGATAAGCACTCGAGGGAAAAAGGAATAGAAAGATACATTGCTGTGGTTCGATGAAGAGGGTAGGGAGGAGGCTTGTGTGGAGTATAAACATGGGCATAGACCTGTTAGGCTGAACTAGTCTGTTTCTGTGCTGTAACCTGATATAACTTGATGATGCTGCCTGACTGGCTGAGTGTGTCCAGTCGTTTCTGTTTAATGTTTTAAGCAACGCCTTGATTTTAAAATTCTCATCCTTGTTTTCAGATCCATCCATGGCCTCACCCCTCCCTATCTCTGTAATCTCCTCCTGCCCCACAACCCTCCAAGGTATCTGCATTCCTCTAATTCTGGCCTCTTGTGCATCCCTGATTTTAATCGTTCCACCATTGGTGGCCATGCCTTCTGTTGGCTTTGTCCCAAGCTCTGGAATCCCTCCCTCCAGCTCCACTATGCTTTCCTCCTTTAAGACACTGTAAGACCTACCCCTTTGACCTAATATCTTCTTTTGTGGCTCAGTGTCATACTTTGTTTTATAATGCTCCTGTAAAACACCTTGGACATACATTAAAGGTGCTAAATAAATATATGTTGTTGTTTCAGGTGAACTTCAAGGCTGTGTAGCCCCAGGCTGCTCTCCTTGTCTCTCAGTAGGGACGTGGAAGATACTAGGACAGCTTTCAGACTGCTGCAGAGTAGCTGTGATGTTGTTAGATCAGTTCCCAGCTCCAGTTTCTTCCACTTGCCTTGTGGGTACATGGTAAACCTGGTGTCAAGTTTCACGACAGCCAACTGCATATTACAGGGATATGTGAGCTGACTGTTAGTCAATTCTGCAGACAGTGTTTTTAAATATCATTCATACTGTGTTATCAGTTACACACTCAGGCATGTATCTCAGTACTGCTGCGTTTTGCAAGATACACCATGTAATGTATTCCGCAAGATAGCTTTGAATGAAGAAGGCCCTTTGGGCTATTTGATCCCATTCTTCCAGAATACTAATCCTGCTGCCTTCCCATCATAACATTTCACTTTTTACTAAATGAGTCTCGAATCCTGGCCTCAAACACCCTGTTTCAGATGTTGATCTCCATCTTTGAAAAAAAAAATTACCTCCTCACCCAGATTTGCCTGTAGAAATGCATGTTGTTCTTTATTAGCAGATGGTAGCTTACTCATTCACCTTACAGGGTTAGGTCTGATGGCAAGAGCACCTTCTGAGAGGCTGACCACCTCAGAAGAGGGAAGAGGTAAAGCGTGGCTACCTGGCCTGAACCCAACTAGACCCAACGACATGTGTCGAGTTCGGGTCGGGTTGGGTTGGGTCTCTCTTCCGGGTCCAGCAGTCCGGACTCTGCACTCTGCAGTAAAACTTGGCTACCCGACCAAAACCGACTACATGTGTTGGGTTCGGGTTAGGTTGGGCATTTAAAAAAATTAAAGGACTCGGGCCCGGGTTAGCTGTTGTTGGGTCAGGCCCAGGTAGGGTTTTAATTTTATATCCGAGCCAAGTTTTAGGGAGAGGAGAGCGAAGGAGGGAAGGAGAGAGGGAGAGGTGGGAATGAAGAGGGGAGGGAAAGGAGGAGAGAGACTGGGGAGGGGATAGAGTGGGAGAAAAGGAGGGAAGGAGAGGAGAGGACAGAGGGAGCGTAGGGGAGAGAGATGTGGGATTAGCAGTGAATGAGTTGGCATAAGATGGCAGATACAACTGGCCTAATGGAGCCATTAGATTAGAGAGATTCACTCCCTTTGGGCCAGTATTATAAATAGGGAGAAAACCTGCTATAGAGGTCATTGTGAAAATCAACAAGTACCAAACAAAAATTATGCTATTACAAAGTTATAGTATCGTGGTTATGTCACTGGACTCGTAATCCAGAGGCCAGGGCTGAGAATGAGAGCCCAAATCCCACCAAAATTTGAAGCTGTTGGAATGTCATAAAAATCCAACTGGGTCATTAATGTTCCATAGGGAAGGAAACTTGCCTTCCGGACTGGCCTGTATGGGGTTCCAGTCTCACATAAAAGGAGTTGACTTTTAACTGCCCTCTAAACTGATCTAGCAAGCATTAGACACTTTACAGCCTTCTGGACTCAAGATTGAGTTCAACTATTTCAGATCATAACCTCTGCCCCTTGTTTTGTGTATTTTGATTTTGTTTTTGGATAGCCGCTGTTGTTAATGATTCTGCTTTTCCCATTTACACCTCCTCTTGACATATTTTTGTTTCTCTACTTCTCCCATTCACACCCCTTTTTGCTTTAGACCGTCCCTTTTGTATCTCCTATCTTCCACCCTATCACATACCTTCCCTTTCTCCCCCTTTCACTGTCTCTATACTTGCTTTAAACCTGTCACATCTCAAACTTTTTCCAGTTGAACTGAAATGTTAATTCTGTTTCTCTCTCCACAGATGCTGTCTGACCTGCTGAGTATTTCCAGCATTTTCTGTTTTTATTTCAGATTTCCATCATCAGCAGTGTTTTGCTTTTGGCCTACCAAGCCACTCAGTTATATCAAAAAGAAGGCCCATGACTGCCTTTTCAAGGTAACTAGGGATTTTCACTAAATGCCAACCTTACCTGTGGGACCCACATCCTGAGTGAGTAAAAGGGTAGGGTGATTTGAGGGGAGGATCTCACCAATTTTCTCACCTCCTCTCAAGCTATTGCTCTTTGTAGGATACAATTATAATGCCTCTTGTTACCCTGCAGTATCTTGTCACAGTAGCCATTATTCATGTGTGAGTTTACATGATGAATGTCAGCTCATGCCTGATATTGGAGGGTAACACAGACAAACCTGACCCTGTCCACACTTAATCTGTACACCTGTGCATTTCTAACAGGAATCACTGATTGTGATCAGGAAGAGGCCTTTACTGACTCCCTGACTGAGATTATCTAACTCATGACCGACTGGGCAGAACCTTGAACCTTCCTACTCTGTATGATTCAACTATTTATTGGATCTAGGAGCCTATTGAAACAGATCATGTAAAAAGTTTGATGCCATTTAACACCACATATAATTAGACTCTCTGTAATTAGGCTCTGTGTGTGTGAATGAATGAGCTCTTTGTCTACAGTTGTGCTAGCACATAGACTTCTATACACTAATAATTAACCAGGTTGGAAATATCACATGAGAAATGCAGACACAAACCTGATCTCAACCAATCCAAGGCAAGTACTTTGGGGTCAACACATTATGCAAGCACTCTGGTGTTGTTTTTGCTCTCATATGTTTTACTGTAATTGCCCACAACCATCTCTCAAATATTAGTGACAAAATCCCCTATAATCTTCCCTTGGGCAATTTCTTTTACTTGAGTTCCTCCTATATAGGAGGAATTGTACTGCCGTACAATTACATTGCCCCCACCTTTTCAGTGGGAAAGCAATATTCAAGTATGTAGCTGACTGCTCCATGGCCACAGGTTCTCACTCAAAATCCACTTCAAGAATATAAAATGAGTGCAAGTTTGCTCCCTGTGATGTTCACAGCCCAAACTAATAGAAATGAATGGTATGAACATAGGAATTACTGGACAGAAAAGGACCAGGTTCCATCTAGGTCACCTTCTATCATCCTGGTAGTCACATGATTCAATGGTAATGAACGCAAAATACTGCGGCTGCTGGAAATCTGATATAAAACCAGAAAGTGCTGGAAATACTCAGCAGGTCTGGCAGCATCTGTGGAGGGAGAAATAGAGTTAACGTTTCAGGTCTGTGACCTTTCATTACAACTGGCAAAGGTTAGAAATATACTAGGTTTTGAGCAAGTGAAAGGGGGAGCGGGGAAGAAGAACAAAAGGGAAGGTCTGATAGGCCGGAGGGCAGGAGAGATTAAATGACAAAGACATCATGGAATAAAAGGCAAAGGGAGTAGTAATAGCCATAGTAAAAGAGAAAGCATTTGTCCAGAGAGAGTGTTAATGCAAGAATAATGAACAGTCTGCCCGAAAGCAAAAACATGAAAAACAAATGTACAACTCAACTACACTTCCTCACGCCCTGTCTCCTGTAAGGACTCCATTCCATTCTCCCAGTTTCTCCGTCTCCATCTCATCTGTTGTGATGATGTAATCTTCCACAACAGTGCTTCTGATATATCTTCCTTTTTCCTGAACTGAGGATTCCCCCCACTGTGGTTGACAGGGCCTTCAACCGTGTCTGTCCCATTTCTCGCACTTCTGCCCTCATCCCTTCCCCTCCCTCCCAGAACCACGACTGGATTTCCCTTGTCCTCACTTACTACCCCACCAGGCTACACATACAAAAGATCATCCTCCGCCATTTCCGGCACCTCCAGCATGATGCCACCACCAAACACATCTTCCCCTCCCCACCCGTCAGCATTCTGAAGGGGCCATTCCCTCCATGACACCCTGGTCCACTCCTCTGTCATCCCGACACCTTGTTCCCTTCCCACGACACTTTCCCATGCAATCTCAGGAGGGGTAATACCGGCCCTTTTACCTCCTCTCTCCTCACCATCCAAGGCCCCAAACACTCCTTCCAGGTGAAGCAGGGATTTACTTGTACTTCTTTCAATTTTGTATACTGTCTTCACTACTCACAATGTGGTCTCCTCTATACCAGGGAGACCAAACACAGATTGGGTGACTGCTTTGCGGAACTCCTCCGCTCAGTCCGCAAGAATAACCCCGATCCTCCTTACATTTTAGTTCATCACCCTGCTCTCATGGCCACATTTCTGTCTTGGCCTGCTGCAGTGTTCCAGTGAAGCTCAACGCAAACTCGAGGAACAGCACCTCATCTTCCGATTAGGCACTTAACAACCATCTGGACTCAACAGCGGTGGCGTAATGGTAATGCCACTGGACTAGTAATCCAGAGGCCTATGTGACAATGAAACCATTGTCAATTGTTGTAAAAACCCATCTGGTTCACTAATGTTCTTTAGGGAAGGAAATCTGCTGTCCTTACCTGGTCTGGCCTATATGTGACTCCAGACCCAGAGCAATGTGGTTGACTCTTAAATGCCCTTTGAAATGGCCTAGCAAGCCACTCAGTTTCATCAAAACCACTACAAAGCCTAAGAAAAGGAATTAAATTGGACGGACCACCCAGCATCGACCTAGGCACTGGAAACGACAAGGGCAAACCCAGCCCTGTCGACGATGCAAAGTCCTCCTTACTAACATCTGAGGACTTGTGCCAAAATTGGGAGAGCTGTTCCACAGACTAGTCAAGCAACAGCCTGACATAGTCATACTCATGGAATCATTCCTTCCATTGTCCCAACACCACCATCACTATCACCAGGTACGTCCTGTCCCACCGGCAGGGCAGACCCACCAGAGGTGGTGGCACAGTGATATACAGGCGGGAGGGAGTTGCCTTGGGAGTCCTCAACATTGACTCTGGATCCCATGAAGTCACATGGGCAAGGAAACCTCTTGCTACCACCTACCATCCCCCCTCAGCTGATGAATCAGTGCTCCATGTTGAAGACCAATTGGAAGAAGCACTGAGGGTAGCAAGGGCACAGAATGTACTCTAGATAGGGACCTCAAAGTCCATCACCAAAAGTGGCTCAGTAGCACCACTACTGACCGAGCTGGCAGAGTCCAAAAGGGCATCGTTTCTAGACTGGGTATGCGGCAGGTGGTGAAGGAACCAACAAGAGTGAAAAACCTACTTGACCTCATCCTCAACAATCTACCTGTCTCAGATGCATCTGTCCATGACAGTGTTGGTAGGAGTGACCACCTCACAGTCCTTGTGAAGATGACGTCCCATCTTCACATTGAGGGTACTCACCATTGTGTTGTGTGGCACAATGACCGTTCTAAATAGGATAGATTTTGAACAGATTTTGCAACTCAAAACTGGACATCCATGAGGCGCTGTGGGCCATCAGCAGAGCAAAATTGTATTCAACCACAATCTGTAACCTCATGGCCCAGCATATCCCCCACTCTACCATTACCATCAAGCCAGGGGACCAACCCTGATTCAATGAAGAATGCAGCAGGGCATGCCAGGAGCAGCACCAGGCATACCTCAAAATGAGGTGTCAGCCTGGTGATGCTACAACACAGGACTATCTGCGTGCCAAACAGCGGAAGCAGCATGCGATAGACAGAACTAAGCGATCGCTCAACCAACAGATCAGACCTAAGCTCTGCAGTCCTGCCACATCCAGTGAATGGTGGTGGACAATTAAACAACTCACAGGAGGAGGAGGCTCCAGAAACATCCCCATCTTCAACAACGGGGCTGCCCAGCACATCAGTGCAAAAGGCAAGGCTGAAGCATTTGCAGCCACCTTCAGCCTGAAGTGCCGAGTTGATGATCCATCTCAGCCACCTCCTGAAGTCCCCAGCATCACAGATGCCAGTCTTCAGCCAATCCGATTAACTCCACGTGATATCAAGAAACGGCTGAAGGCACTGGATACTGCAATGGCTATGGGTCCTGACACCATTCCAGCAATAATACTGAAGACCTGTGCTCCAGACACCGCAGCACCCCTGGCCAGGCTGTTCCACTACAGCTACAACACTGGCATCTACCCGGCAATGTATGCCCTGTGCAGAAAAAGCAGGACAAATCCAACCTGGCCAATTGCCGCTCCATCAGTCTATTCCTGATCATCAGCAAAGTGATGGAAAGGGTCATTGACAGTGCTATCAAAAAGCACTTGCTCAGCAATAAGCCTGCTCAATGACGCTCAGTTTGGGTTCCGCCAGGGCCACTCAGCTCCTGACCTCATTACAGCCTTGGTCCAAACATGGACAAAAGAGCTGAACTCAAGAGGTGAGGTGAGAGTGACTGCCCTTGACATCAAGGCAGCATTTGAATGAGTATGGCATCAAGGAGCCCGAGTTAAACTGGAGTCAATGGGAATCGGGGGAAAACTCTCCGCTGGTTAGTCCCACAGACTAGTCAAGCAACAGCTTAACTTAATTATACCTTACAGCCAATGTCCTACCAGCAGGACAGACCAACCAGAAGTGATTCCACTTTTCTGGATAAGTGCAGCTTCATCAAAATTCAAGAAGCTCGACATCATCCTGGTCAAAACAGTCCACTTGATTGGCATCCCACCCACCACCTTCAACAGTGATTCCCTCCACCACTGACCACAGTGGCAGCAGTGTGTACCATCTATAAGATGCACTGCAGCAACTCACCAAGGCTGCTTTGACAGCACCTTCCAAACTTGCAACCTCTACCACCTAGAAGGACAAGGGCAGCAGATGCATGGGAACACCACCACCTGCAAGTTCCCCTCTAAGACACACACCATCCTGACTTGGAACGATATCGCCGTTCCTTCACTGTCACTGAGTCAAAATCCTGGAACTCCCTTCCTAACAGCACTGTGGGTGTACCTACACCCCAAGGACTGCAGCGGTTCAAGAAGGCAGCTCACCACCAGCTTCTCAAGGGCAATTAGGGATGTGCAACAAATGCTGGCCTTGCCAGAAATGCTCATATCCTGTGAATGAAAAATAAATTGAACAAAGAACAAAGAAAATTACAGCACAGGAACAGGCCCTTCGGCCCTCCAAGCCTGCGCCGATCCAGATCCTCTATCTAAACCTGTCGCCTATTTTCTAAGGGTCTGTATCTCTTTGCTTCCTGCCCTTTCATGTATCTGTCTGGATACATCTTAAAAGACGCTATCGTGCCCGCATCTACCACCTCCGCTGGCAATGCGTTCCAGGCACCCACCACCCTCTGCATAAAGAACTTTCCACGCATATCCCCCGTAAACTTTTCCCCTCTCACTTTGAACTCATGACCCCTAGTAATTGAATCCCCCACTCTGGGAAAAAGCTTCTCGCTATCCACCCTGTCTATACCTCTCATGATTTTGTACACATCAATCAGGTCCCCCCTCAACTCCGTCTTTCTAATGAAAATAATCCTAATCTACTCAACCTCTCTTCACAGCTAGCGCCCTCCATACCAGGCAACATCCTGGTGAACCTCCTCTGCACCCTCTCCAAAGCATCTACATCTTTTTGGTAATGTGGCGACCAGAACTGCACGCAGTATTCCAAATGTGGCCAAACCAAAGTCTTATACAACTGTAACATGACCTGCCAACCCTTGTACTCAATACCCCGTCCGATGAAGGAAAGCATGCCGTATGCCTTCTTGACCACTCTATTGACCTGCGATGCCACCTTCAGGGAACAATGGACCTGAACACCCAAATCTCTCTATACATCAATTTTCCCCAGGACTTTTCCATTTACTGTATAATTCACTCTTGAATTGGATCTTCCAAAATGCATCACCTCGCATTTGCCCTGATTGAACTCCATCTGCCATTTCTCTGCCCAACTCTCCAATCTATCTATATTCTGCTGTATTCTCTGACAGTCCCCTTCACTATCTGCTACTCCACCAATCTTAGTGTCGTCTGCAAACTTGCTAATCAGACCACCTATACTTTCCTCCAAATCATTTATGTATATCACAAACAACAGTGGTCCCAGCACGGATCCCTGTGGAACACCACTGGTCACACGTCTCCATTTTGAGAAACTCCCTTCCACTGCTATTCTCTGTCTCCTGTTGCCCAGCCAGTTCTTTATCCATCTAGCTAGTACACCCTGGACCCCATGCGACTTCACTTTCTCCATCAGCCTACCATGGGGAACCTTATCAAACGCCTTACTGAAGTCCATGTATATGACATCTACAGCCCTTCCCTCATCAATCAACTTTGTCACTTCCTCAAAGAATTCTATTAAGTTGGTAAGACATGACCTTCCCTGCACAAAACCATGTTGCCTATCACTGATAAGCCCATTTTCTTCCAAAGGGGAATAGATCCTATCCCTCAGTATCTTCTCCAGCAGCTTCCCTACCACTGACGTCAGGCTCACTGGTCTATAATTACCTGGATTATCCCTGCTACCCTTCTTAAACAAGGGGACAACATTAGCAATTCTCCAGTCCTCCGGGACGTCACCCGTGTTTAAGGATGCTGCAAAGATATCTGTTAAGGCCCCAGCTATTTCCTCTCTCGCTTCCCTCAGTAACCTGGGATAGATCCCATCCGGACCTGGGGGCTTGTCCACCTTAATGCCTTTTAGAATACCCATCACTTCCTCCTTCCTTATGCTGACTTGACCGAGAGTAATCAAACATCTGTCCCTAACCTCAACATCCGTCATGTTCCTCTCCTCGGTGAATACCGATGCAAAGTACTCGTTTAGAATCTCACCTATTTTCTCTGACTCCACGCATAACTTTCCTCCTTTGTCCTTGAGTGGGCCAATCCTTTCTCCAGTTACCCTCTTGCTCCTTATATATGAATAAAAGGCTTTGGGATTTTACTTAACCCTGTTTGCTAAAGATATTTCATGACCCCTTTTAGCCCTCTTAATTCCTCGTTTCAGATTGGTCCTACATTCCCGATATTCTTTCAAAGCTTCGTCTTTCTTCAGCCTCCTAGACCTTATGTATGCTTCCCTTTTCCTCTTAGCTAGTTTCACAATTTCACCTGTCATCCATGGTTCCCTAATCTTGCCATTTCTATCCCTCATTTTCACAGGAACATGTCTCTCCTGTACGCTAATCAACCTCTCTTTAAAAGCCTCCCACATATCAAATGTGGATTTATCTTCAAACAGCTGCTCCCAATCTACATTCCCCAGCTCCTGCCGAATTTTGGTATAGTTGGCCTTCCCCCAATTTAGCACTCTTCCTTTAGGACCACTCTCGTCTTTGTCCATGAGTATTCTAAAACTTTATGGAATTGTGATCACTATTCCCAAAGTAGTCCCCTACTGAAACTTCAACCACCTGGCCGGGCTCATTCCCCAACACCAGGTCCAGTATGGCCCCTTCCCGAGTTGGACTATTTACATACTGCTCTAGAAAACCCTCCTGGATGCTCCTTACAAATTCTGCTCCATCTAGACCTCTAACACTAAGTGAATCCCAGTCAATGTTGGGAAAATTAAAATCTCCTATCACCACCACCCTGTTGCTCCTACATTTTTCATAATCTGTTTACATATTTGTACCTCTATCTCACGCTCGCTGTTGGGAGGCCTGTAGTACAGCCCCAACATTGTTACCGCACCCTTCCTATTTCTGAGTTCTGCCCATATTGCCTCACTGCTCGAGTCCTCCATAGTGCCCTCCTTCAGCACAGCTGTGATATCCTCTTTGACCAGTAATGCAACTCCTCCACCCCTTTTACCTCCCTCTCTATCCCGCCTGAAACATCGATATCCTGGGATATTTAGTTGCCAATCATGCCCTTCCCTCAACCAAGTCTCAGTAATAGCAATAACATCATACTCCCAGGTACTAATCCAAGCCCTAAGTTCATCTGCCTTACCTACTACACTTCTTGCATTAAAACAAATGCACCTCAGACCACCAGTCCCTTTGCGTTCATCATCTGCTCCCTGTCTACTCTTTCCCTTAGCCACGCTGACTTCATTATCTAGTTCCTTACAGGCTTTTGTTACTAACTCCTTACTGTCCACTGACCTCCTCATTTGGTTCCCATCCCCCTGCCACATTTGTTTAAAACCTCCCCAACAGCGTTAGCAAAAGCACCCCCAAGGACATTGGTTCCAGTCCGGCCCAGGTGTAGACCGTCCAATTTGTCATAGTCCCACCTCCCCCAGAACCGGTCCCAATGTCCCAAAAACCTGAACCCCTCCCTCCTGCACCATCTCTCAAGCCACGCATTCAACAACTTCAGACCATGACTGTATTTTGACTTTTTGTTTACCCTGTGCCGGTCTTAAACTTGTTTTTCATGTTTTGCTTTCGGACAGAGCTGCCCATTTACACTCTCTCTGGACAAATGCTTTGTATTTTACTATGGCTATTACTACTCCCTTTGCCTTTTATTCCATGATATCTTTGTCATTTAAGCTCTCCTACCCTCCGCCTTGTCACAGACCTTCCATTTTGTTCTTCTTCCCCCCCTCCACCTGCTCAAAGCCTATTCCATTTCTAACGTTTGCCAGTTCTGAAAGATCATAGACCTGAAACGTTAACTCAGTTTCTCTCTCTACATATGCTGCCAGACCTGCTGAGTATTTCCATCACTGTCTGTTTTTATTACTACTTTAATGAAGTTGTTGACTAGTCATAACAATCAATCTTTATCAATTAATCTACAACAGACTCAGACATGAGATGAGAAAACCCCATTGGTGGAGAACTTTGGGAACCCAAAATCCAAAGTCGCCTGTTTTCTCCAAAGCTTGTTCACTTACTACATCATATCTCAAGTTACTCATATGTACTGTATCTACCTAATGGGCATTTGAATGAATCAGTACTATCTCCTTCCACTCTTTCCCTAGGGAGTTTGTTTCATAGATTGGTCACTCATTCACTGAATTGTTCATAATTCAACATCAATTGGTTGATGTTCTCAGTGGGTTCCCTACAGTTAGGTTTGTAAATACTTCACATGGAGTCAAGGGAGCCAGAATTAGTCATTACTTCAATGATACATCAGGGTTAAATGAGATGAGGGGCTAATGTTTCAAAACTAGTATGTCAAGAATCAAGAGAGGAGTGAGGAGACAGACCAATAAAGACAAGATTAAAAAAAAGACAACAAACATTGGATTCACAAACTGACACAACTGACATTTAGGCCCTTCTGAATTAACAAACCAGAACAAAATGGAAGAAATAATGAGAGACATGACAAGGACAAAAGCTGAAAGGAATAATTGCAATTGGTAAAGCACAGCACTAGAAAAGAGAGACAAAATGAGATATTGAGAGAGACAGGAAACCTGATGTGAGAGAGCCATGATCCAAAAAACACCATACAGTAATAGGGCACCAGGCAGAAAGCCTGAGCATAGTGTCCCACTACGAGAGTCCCATGATACAGGCTAACAGGCACAGGACCTGGGCGCAGTCTTAAAATATTCGAATCTGACAACCAGATTTATGGTTTGCAACCTTTAATTGTGTTCAAACAAGTCTTTGACACACTTTAAGCAGTAGACATACTGAGAAATAAATAATATTACCTGATTTCCGCTCTGATTAGAGACATAACCTTCATTGATCGTTTCCATCTGACTCTCTCTAACAGTTAAGGAAAGCTCAAGATCTCTATAGGTCACTAGTCACGGACACTGTCCTTGTTGACTCATTGTTGCCTGACAAGTGTTAATGTGAACAAAGCCCCCATAAATGAGAGAATTCTTAATATGCTCTGAAGGAACCATAATGAAATAAACAATGAACTGGAGTAATTATTAAATGCAAAAAAAGAACTGTTAAACTGAACCACAAGAAAATGGGCACATTTATACGACAGACAAAATGGAGTAGAGGTCAGGTGACCCCTCCTGTACTGTCAATAAACAAACATGTCTGCAAAGACGAAACTCATTAACTGCATCTGAATTAGCTCTGGGGAGAACCCACTGAAATTGAAAGTAGCATATGATATTTTAATGACTCCTATCTACAGGAATGAACTAACAAAGGTTCTGTCAACAGTCTAACTCCACAGCCCAAACCAAGATGAATAGGTATGAAGGAGCATGATGGTCCCCATCCAGACGGCAACAGATAGCAATGGTTTCCATATCCTGGACCATTGTGTGATCACACCAGGGGAGAGGGCCCTGTATTACCTGAAAGAGACTCAAATATGATGGATTTTTACCTTAAAAGGTAGCCCTCTAGAGAGAGAAGGGAGATCAATCAAAGACCAAAGACAGAAAGCCAGTTCCAGCAAAAGGGTGTGAGGTGGATCTAGCTCAGGAAGAAGTCCTGCTGCTGATACTATACTTCAACTTACTGCAGCAGAGAACTTAAAAGGTAACCACCACCTCCAGACTGAAGTTTTAACCACCAGAAACCTATAACACCTCAGCAAATTCCTGACTGCAAACAGCCAGGCCTGCGCTTTTGAAAAGATTTTTCTCCCGAGAAGATTCAACAGGTTTCTGTGAACCACAAACCCTTACATCCTGCCCCTTCTCCGCTTTTTATCTATCTTTATTTGTGTGTGAATGTGTGAGTGGGTGAAAGCTGTGACAATTTGCTGTTAAATTAAAATGTAACTTTCCTTTTTTTAAAGCTGTGAGAAAACCTGTCATTTATCTGCTTATTTGACCTTAAAAATACTCAGGGACTGTTATACCATTTTTAACAAAACACTATCTGTGGTAAAAAAAACAAGAAATGCTGGAACCACTCAGCAGGTCTGGCAGCAGCTGTGGAAAGAGAAGCAGAGCTAACGTTTCGGGTCAGTGACCCTTCTTCGGAACTAGCAAATATTAGAAACGTCAAAGGTTATAAGCAAGTGAGCCGGGGGTGGGGCAAAAGATAACAAAGGAGAAGGTGTAGATTGGACCAGGCCACATAGCTGACCAAGAGGTCATGGAGCAAAGGCAAACAATATGTTAATGGTGTGTTGAAAGACAAAGCATTAGTACAGATAGGGTGTTAATGAACTGAAGATTGAACAGCAGCAAGTACAAACATGAAAAAAAACAGTGGGTAAGCAAACTGGACAAACTACGATGAAATGAAATAAACAAAAGAAAAAAAATTGGAAAAAATGTAAAAACGAAAAAAGAAAAAGTAACTAAAAATAAAAGTAAAATGGGGGGCCCATCATGCTCTGAAATTATTGAACTCAATGTTCAGTCCGGCAGGCTGTAGTGTGCCTAATCGGAAAATGAGATGCTGTTCCTCGAGCTTGCGTTGATGTTCACTGGAACACTGCAGCAATCCCAGGACAGGGATGTGAACATGAGAGCAGGGGGGAGTGTTGAAATGGCAAGCAACCGGAAGCTCAGGGTCCTGCCTGCGGACTGAACGGAGGTGTTCCGCAAAGCGGTCACCCAGTCTGCGTTTGGTCTCCCCAATGTTGAGGAGACCACATTGTGAGCAGCGAATACGGTATACTACATTGAAAGAAGTACAAGTAAATCGCTGCTTCACCTGAAAGGAGTGTTTGGGGCCTGGGATAGTGAGGAGAGAGGAGGTAAATGGGCAGGTATTACACCTCCTGCGATTGCAGGGGAAGGTGCCATGGGATGGGAATGAGGTGGTGGGGGTAATGGAGGAGTGGACCAGGGTGTCGCGGAGGGAACGATCCCTTCGGAATGCTGACAGGGAAAGGGAGGGGAAGATGCGTACCGCATTGGGGAGACCAAACGCAGACTGGGTGACTGTTTTGCGGAACATCTCCGCTCAATCCGCAAGCAGGACCCTGAGCTTCTGGTTGCTTGCCATTTCAACACTCCCCCCTGCTCTCATGCTCACATCTCTGTCCTGGGATTGCTGCAGTGTTCCAGTGAACATCAACGCAAGCTCGAGGAACAGCATCTCATTTTACGATTAGGCACATTACAGCCTGCCGGACTGAACATTGAGTTCAATAATTTCAGAGGATGACAGCCCCCCATTTTACTTTTCTTTTTAGTTACTTTTTCTTTTTTTTACATTTTTTACAATTTTTTTCTTTTGTTTATTTCATTTCATTGTAGTTTGTTCAGTTTGCTTACCCACTGTTTTTTTTCATGTTTGTACTTGCTGTTCAATCTTCAGTTCGTTAACACCCTATCTGTACTAATGCTTTGTCTTTCAACACACCATTAACATATTGTTTGCCTTTGCTCCATGACCTCTTGGTCAGCTATGTGGCCTTGTCCAATCTACACCTTCTCCTTTGTTATCTCTTGCCCCACCCCGGCTCACTTGCTTATAACCTTTGACATTTCTAATATTTGCTAGTTCCGAAGAAGGGTCACTGACCCGAAACGTTAGCTCTGCTTCTCTTTCCACAGATGCTGCCAGACCTGCTGAGTGGTTCCAGCATTTCTTGTTTTTATTTCAGATTTCCAGCACCCGCAGTATTTTGCTTTTACTATCTGTGGTCAGTTGGGAGGTGAAAAATGGAAGCCGCCCACACCACTTACTACCTGTCTGTAATACTACAAACTTTCAGATGGCCATCTATTTATCATTAACCATGTTACCCTGAGCTTATTGTTCTATTTCTTTATCTCAAGTCTGTCTCAATTATCTCATTTCACAATCTGGCGACAGAAAGAAGTCATCAGATATGAATCCTACATCATGCAAACCACATTCTGCACTTCCAGCAGAAGCTAAACAGCACAGTCAGCTTGAACGCTGACACATAAAACCATGAAGCATCCTGGAAATGAACACCTTTAACTATTTCCTTATTTCTAGCTACAATATAAATCCACAAGCCACTTATAAGTAAAATCAAAGCAACACCTCATTCTTATAAAATTAAACCATCTCCTAACCCTACGTATATATGTATGGATAACTGGGGTATCTTACACAGTGTCCTACTACAGGGGTCCCTGGATCAGGAAATCAGGCAGAGGGCATAGACACCGTGCCCCAGCTACAAATTTAAGAATCAATTTTAAAATTTCATCACTGAAAATTGTGCAGAGACTTTATTTTCACTTTGCAGATTGTATAAAATTACAAATGCTGCCTTACGATAATTATAGAATCATAAAAAGTTTGAGTCACAGAAAGAGGCCACTTGGCCCATCGTGTCTGTGCTGACCGAAAAACGATCCACCTATTTTAATCCCACCTTCCATCATTTGGTCCGTAGCCCTGCAGATTCTGGCACATGAGGTGCATATCCAGACTCCTTTTGAATGAGTTGAGGGTTTCCGCCTCAACTACCCTTTCAGGCAGTGAGTTCCAGACCATCACCACCATCTGAGTGAAAAGGTTTTATCTCATCTCCCCTCTAATTTTTCTACCAATCACTTTAAATGAATGCCCCCTCGTTACTGACCTCTCCACTAAGGTGAATAGACCCTTCACCTCCACTCTATCCATACCCCTCAAAGTTTTGTACATTTCAATCAGATCTCCCCTCAGCCTTCTCTGTTCCAAGGAGAACAACCCCAGCCTATCCAATCTTTCCTCATAGCTGCATTTTTCCAGCCCAGGCAACATCCTCGTAAATCTCCTCCGTACCCTCTCTCGCGCAATTACATCCTTTCTGTAATGAGGTCACCAGAACTGCACACAGTACTCAAGTTGTGGCCAAACCAATAAGTTATACAGTTCCAGCATCACCTCCCTGCTCTTATATTCTATACCTTGGCTAATAAAGGATTCCATATGCCTTCTTAACTACCTTATCAACCTGTCCTGCTACCCACGGGTCCATGCGGAATTTCTGCTGCACATGAGCCTCCTCCCACCCCTCTTCATATCACCCTATCAGCATATCCTTCTATTCTTTTTTCCCTCATTTGTTTATCTAGCTTCCCCTTAAATGCGGCTATGCTATTCACCTCAAGTACTCCTTGTGGTAGTGAGTTCCACATTCTAACCACTCTCTTGAGTAAAGAAGTTTCTCCTAAATTCTCTATTAGATTTATTAGTGACTGTCATATATTTATCCCCCCCCCCCCATAGTTTCAGACTCCCCCACAAGTGGAAACATTTTCTCTATCTCTACCCTATTAAATCCTTTAATAATCTTGAAAGCCTCTATCAGGTCACCCCTCAAGTCTTCTCTTTTCTGGAGAAAGAGCCCCAGCCTGTTCAATCTATCCTGGTAGGTGTAACCTCAGTTCCGGAATCCTCTGATTGTAGATGTCTGCTCTGAATATATGTTCAGTGCTGGCCTTGTAATGCCAGGGTACAGGGTTTTATGGGATCGACTGATGCTGCTTGGGAAATTGTACACAGGATTGGTTCCTTCTAAGGATTTCTTTACATTTCTGGCTTATTTCCCAATCCTCTAGGATGACTTTTCTTTCATTTCCTTTTTTTCAAAAAAAAATTTCACAGTTTTTTTAGTTCCTGAGTTTACTTACGACCTCATTTTCTCTTTGTGAACAGTCTATACAATATCGGGAGGGGCAGTTGCCCCCCTTCTGACCTATACCCCAGGGGAGGCCGAGAGTCCTTTCTAGCATCAAGTGCGGACAGAGCAAAGGGCGTAGCTGACTGGTAGGGAAACAATTGGAAAAGATTCTGAGGGACAGGATTAATCTCCACTTGGAGAGGCAGGGATTAATCAGGGATAGTCAGCATGGCTTTGGCAGGGGGTGATCAGTCTAACTAACTTGATTGAATTTTTCGAGGCGGTGACTAGATGTGTAGATGAGGGTAAAGCAGTAGATGTGGTCTACATGGACTTCAGTAAGGCTTTAGATATGGTCCTGCATGGGAGATTGGAGATTGGTTAAGAAGGTAAGAGCCCATGGGATCCAGGGCAATTTGGCAAATTGGATCCAAAATTGGCTTAGTGGCAGGAGGCAGAGGGTGATGGTCGAGAGTTGTTTTTGCAAGTGGAAGCCTGTGACCAGTGGTGTACCACAGGGATCGGTACTGGGACCCTTGCTGTTTGTAGTGTACATTAATGATTTAGACGTGGATATAGGAGGTATGATCAGTAAGTTCGCAGATGACACGAAAATTGGTGGTGTCGTAATTAGTGAGGAGGAAAACCTTAGATTACAGGACGATATAGATGGGCTGGTAAGATGGGTGGAGCAGCGGCAAATGGAATTTAATCCTGAGAAGTGTGAGGTGATGCATTTTGGGAGGACTAACAAGGCAAGGGAATATACAATGGATGGTAGGACCCTAGGAAGTACAGAGGGTCAGAGATACCGTGGTGTACTTGTCCATAGATCACTGAAGGCAGCAGCGCAGGTAGATAAGGTGGTTAGGAAGGCATATGGGATACTTGCCTTTATTAGCCGAGGCACAGAATATAAGAGCAGGGAGGTTATGATGGAGCTGTATAAAACGCTAGTAGGCCACAGCTGGAGTACTGTGTACAGTTCTGGTCACCACATTATAGGAGGGATGTGATTGCACTGAAGAGGGTGCAGAGGAGATTCACCAGGATGTTGTCTGGGCTGGAATATTTCAGCTATGAAGAGAAACTGGAATAGGCTAGGGTTGTTTTCCTTAGAGCAGAGAAGGCTGAGGGGGGACATGATTGAGGTATACAAAATTATGAGGGGCATTGATAGGTTAGATAGGAAGAAACCTTTTCCCTTAGCAGAGGGGTCAATAACCAGGGGGCATAGATTTAAGGTAAGGAGCAGGAGGTCTAGAGTGGATTTGAGGAAAAATGTTTTCACTCAGAGGGTGGTTGGAATCTGGAACACACTGCCTCAAGGGTGGTACAGGCAGGTACCCTCTAAGTATTTAGATGAGCACTTGAAATGCCATAGCATACAAGGCTATGGGCCAAGTGCTGGAAAATGGGATTAGAATAGTTAGGTGCTCGATGGCCGGCACAGACACGATGGGCCGAAGGGCCTGTTTGTGTGCTGTATTACTCTATGACTCTATGAGTAAAAAGAGAATTTGGGATACCCAAGAGCACAGTGCTGGAGGACACAAGTACAACATTCATTCCCACCACACTCACTTGTACAAACTTCACTAGCAAGACATTCCCTAGCACAATATCCACTGGTGCAAAGTTCGTAAGCACAACATTTACTAGTACAACATTCAGGCATATAATGTTCATTAGTACAAAGTTTACCAGCAAAACATTTACTAGTTTGAACAATTCACAACCACAACATTCACAAGTACAGCAATCACGACATTTACTGGTGCAAAATCCACAAACAATTCAATGGTGCAAAACTCACTTATACAACATTCATAAATCCCTTGGAATACAACATGACTTGGAGAATGAACAGAGGCCACACAGAGCTGGAGAAGTTGATCTAAGAGGGACGAGGAGGAGTGGGAGATGAGCTCTCAGCAAGAGGCCATACCCACCCAGTGTGTTCAGGGAGCAGTTCTCCAACCTGAACATCAGCAAGAACAATTTGTGACTCATCTGCACTTCATTAAGGATGTCCTCACTGAAATCTGCCACCTACTGGAGCCACAACTGCAAATTCAGAGCAGGATAAGGACTGCATTGCCAGTGACTGTAAAGGCAACCTTGGCGATGAACTTTAATGTGTTTGACTCCTTCCAGGTTGGAGCTGGAGATATTTGCAACATCTCACAGCTTGCCATGCACTGTTGCGTAAGGGAGGCCACTGAGGCTTTATATTCAAAGAGAGCTGACTTTGTTCATTCTTTCTTACCAGAGGCAAGCAGGCAGACGGAGCACGCTGCTTCACTAGGAATGCAGACTTCCCCAAGGTGCAGGGTTGCCACTGACTGCACACACACCGCTTTGTGTGCGCTGCATGTCAACTTTGCCCGATAATGGAAACAGAAATGATTCCACTGCCTCAACGTCCAGCTGATGTGTGACCGTAGGGAGTGAATTATGCAGGTCAATGCCCAGTATTGTGGCAGCAATCATGATCCCTTCATTCTGCAGCAGCCAGCTGTATTTCAGCCACCACAGCAAAACAAAGGGTGGCTACTGAGCGACAAAGGCTATCCACTGACTACCTGGTTGATGACTCCGGTGCACACCCTGCACACACGTGCATCCAATGAAAACAGACTACTGCCATGCTGAATCAATGCTTCCGCTGCCTGGACCACTCTGGAGGAACCCTGCAGTACTCAGCAGAGCGAGTGTCAAGATTCGTGGTGATCCGTTGCCTGCTGCACAATCTTGCCATCATGAGGGGACAGCCCTTGCCATTAGCTATATGATGAGCAGCTTAACAGCAGGAGCATGAAGAGGAGGAGGAATACGAGGAAGAGGAAGGGAGGTGGCAACCCAGACAGCCCCTCTCTGCCTTGGCTGTCTGTGAAGAACCCATCCAAGTGTGATACCAGCAACCTCAATTCCCCATTCACCAACAGTCCTAACACCTTACCTTTACCTCATATTCCTCCTCCTCCTCATGCTCTTGCTCTTAATCTGCTCACCATATAGCTGATGGCGAGATTGTGCAGCATGCAGCAGGACACCATGAATCTTTCCTTCCCTCTGTCACTGACCATCACAGCGTCCGCTTTGTCATAATGCAAAAATAAAAAGTACCACAAAATAAACATTCCAAATTTATAAATTAATTCATGTCATATTGCATATAAATGCCAATTAATCACATTCATGCTTCCCTTAATGCCTGTCTTCTGTGTGCTTTTGCCTTTCCTAGTGTTCCTACGCAGTGTTAGCCCAGTAGCTGTGGCATGCTTGTTGAAGGCTGCTGACTTTCACTGAGGGAGCCAGCATTTGTTGCCCATACCTAATTGCCTTTGAGAAGATGGTGGTGAGCTGCCTTCTTGAACCGCTGTAGTCCATCTAGCGTGGAAGGGAGTTCCAGGATTTTGATCCAGTGACAGTGAATGGACGGCGATATAGTTCCAAGTAAGGATTGTGTGAGTAAAAGCAAAATACTGCGGATGCTGGAAATCTGAAACAAAAACAAGAAATGCTGGAATCACTCAGCAGGTCTGGCAGCATCTGTGGAGAGAGAAGCAGAGTTAACGTTTCGGGTCAGTGACCCTTCTTCGGAACTGACAAATATTAGAAAAGTCACAGGTTATAAGCAAGTGAGGTGGGGGTGGGGCAAGAGATAACAAAGGAGAAGGTGTAGATTGGACCAGGCCACATAGCTGAGTGAGCCAGGCCACATAGCAGGATTGTGTGAGACTTGGAGGGGAACTTGTGGTGTTCCCACATGTCTGCTGCCCTGCTTGTACCATTTTGTTTACTTTTCTTTGCATGTTTTGGTTTTAGTCTTGCTTTCCCTTTGCTTTCAGACGACAGTTGTTCATTATTCTGCCATTCACACCTCCTCTAGACACAATCTTTTGTTTCTTTACAGGTCCCATTACTATTCCCTTTGGCCCTGCACCACCAACTCTTGTCATTTAATCTCACCTGTCTTTCACCCTATCACAGACCTTCCCTTTTGTTCTTTATCCACCCTCCCCCTTACGCTTGCTTTAACTCCATTTCTAACTTTTCCCACTTCTGATAAAAGGTCATCAACCTGACACGTTTACTCTGATTCTCTCTCCACAGAGTCCCACAAGGATCAGTTCTGGGGCCTCAGTGAATTACAATCTATATTAATGACTTAGATAAATGCACTGAGAGAAATGTATTCAAGTTTGCTGACAATAGAAAGTTAGGTGGTAAAGTAAGCTATGAGGAGGACACAAAGAGGCTGCAAAGGGATATTGACAGGTTATGTGAGTGGGCAACAAGATGGCAGATGGAATATAATGTGGGGAAATGTGAGGTTTTTTTAAATTCATTCATGGGATGTGGGCGTCGCTGGCCAGGCCAGCATTTATTGCCCATCCCTAATTGTCCTTGAGAAGGTGGTGGTGAGCTGCCTTCTTGAACTGCTGTAATCCATGTGGGGTAGGTACACCCACAGTACTGTTAGGAAGGGAGTTCCAGGATTTTGACTCAGCGACAGTGAAGGAACGGCGATATAGTTCCGAGTCAGGATGGTGTGTGACTTGGAGAGGAACTTGCAGGTGGTGGTGTTCCCATGTATTTGCTGCCCTTGTCCTTCTAGTTGGTAGAGGTCGCGGGTTTGGAAGGTGCTGTCTGAGGAGCCTTGGTGCATTGCTGCAGTGCATCTTGTAGATGGTACACACTGCTGCCACTGTGCGCAGTGGGGAAGGGAGTGAATGTTTGTGGATGGGGTGCCAATCAAGCGGGCTGCTTTGTCCTGGATGGTGTCGAGCTTCTTGAGTGTTGTTGGAGCTGCACCCATCCAGGGACGTGGAGAGTATTCCATCACACTCCTGACTTGTGCCTTGCAGATGGTGGACAGGGGCTTTGGGGAGCCAGAAGGTGAGCTACTCGCCACAGGATTCCTAGCCTCTGACCTGCTCTTGTAGCCATGGTATTTATATGGCTACTCCAGTTCAGTTTCTGGTCAATGATAGCCCCGAGGATGTTGAACGTGGGGGATTCAGCAATGGTAATGCCATTGAATGTCAAGGGGAGATGGTTAGATTCTCTCTTGTTGGAGATGGTCACTGCCTGGCACTTGTGTGGCACAAATGTTACTTGCCACTTATCAGCCCAAGCCTGGATATTGTCCAGGTCTTGCTGCACTTCTATATGGACTGCTTCAGTATCTGAGGAGTCACAAATGGTGCTGAGCATTGTGCAATCAGCGAACATCCCCACTTCTGATCTGACCTGATGATTGAAGGAAGGTCATCGATGAAGCAGCTGAAGATGGTTGGGCCTAGGACACTACACTGAGGAACTCCTGCAGTGATGTCCTGGAGCTCAGATGATTGACCTCCAACAACCACAACCATCTTCCTTTGCGCTAGGTATGACTCCAACCAGCGGAGAGTTTCCCCCCTGATTCCCATTGACTTCAGTTTTGCTAGGGCTCCTTGATGCCATACTCGGTCAAATGCTGCCTGGATGTCAAGGGCAGTCACTCTCACCTCACCTCTTGAGTTCAGTTCTTTTGTCCATGTTTGAACCAAGGCTGTAATGAGGTCAGGAGCTGAGTGACCCTGGCAGAAACCAAACTGAGCATCATTGAGCAGGTTATTGCAAAGCAAGTGCCACTTGCTAGCACTGTCGATGACACCTTCCATCACTTTACTGATGATTGAGAGTAGACTTATGGGGCGGTAATTGGCCGGTTTGGACTTGTCCTGCTTTTTGTGTACAGGACATACCTGGGCAATTTTCCACATTGCAGGGTAGATGCCTGTGTTGTAGCTGTACTGGAACAGCTTGGCTAGGGGCACAGCAAGTTCTGGAGCACAGGTCTTCAATGCTATTGCCGGAATATTGTCAGGGCCCAAAGCCTTTGCAGTATCCAGTGCCTTCAGTCGTTTCCTGATGCCACGCAGAGTGAATCGAATTGGCTGAAGTCTGGCATCAGTGATGCTGGGGACTTCAGGAAGAAGAATAGAAAATTAGAATAGTTTTTAAATGGTGAGAAACTATTAAATGTTGATGTTCAGAGAGATTTTGGTGCCCTTATGCAAGAAACACAGAAAATTAACACGCGGGTATGTTGGCAAGCAATTTGGAAGGAAACGCCATGTTGGCCTTTATTACAAGAGGGCTCGAGTACAAGAATAAGCAAGTCTTGTGACAATTGTACAGGGTTTGGTGAGACCACATCTGGAATAGTTTGTGCGCAGTTTTGGTCTCCATATCTAAGGAAGGATATACTTGCCTCGGAGACGATACAGTCAGAGTTCACTAGATCGGTTCCTGGGATGAGAGGGTTGTCATATGATGAAAGATTGAGTAGATTGGACCTATACTCTCTGGAATTCAGAAGAATAAGAGATAATCTCATTGAAACTTATAAGGTTCTGAGGGGCTTGACCAGGTTGTGCTGAGAGGTTGTTTTCCTAGATGGAGAGTCCAGAACACGGAATCACAGTCTCAGGATTTAAGACTGAGATGAGGTCATGCTTGCCCAGGTGGCCCTGGAGAGGATGGTACACTTGAGGGTTTCTGTGACCAGTGGGCACCACAAGATGTTTATGTGCGGTGATTTTGAGAACAATATATTGATTTAGCTTAATTTCAAACTTATCTGAGTTTAATTGGACCTCATGTTATATTATTGTATAAGTGGTGTCCTACCAGATAGGGCATTTGTGATGATGTTTTCAGTCTGATGATGCTAGGGCAACCATTGCTATGCTTATTGGTTCCAATTAAAAGGATCTGAACAATAGGGTGGTGAAAAAGGCATATGGGACACTTGCCTTTATCAATCGAGGCATAGATTACAAAAGCAGGGAGGTCATGTTGGAGTTGTACAGAACTTTGGTAAGGCCACAGCTGGAGTACTGTGTGCAATTCTGGTTGCCACATTATAGGAAGGATGTGATTGCATTGGAGGGGGTGCAGAGGCGATTCACCAGGATGTTGCCTGGGATGGAACACTTAAGCTATGAAGAGAGGTTGGATAGCCTTGGGTTGTTTTCACTGGAGCAGAGAAGACTGAGGGGTGACCTGATCGAGGTGTACAAGATTATGAGGGGCATGGACAGGGTGGATAGGGAGCAGCTGTTCCCCTTAGTTGAAGGGTCAGTTACGAGGGGTCACAAGTTTAAGGTGAGGGGCAGGAGGTTTAAGGGGGATTTGAGGAAGAACTTCTTTACCCAGAGTGTGGTGACAGTCTGGAATGCCCTGCCTGGGAGGGTGGTAGAGGCAGGTTGCCTCACATCCTTTAAAAAGTACCTGGATGAGCACTTGGCACGTCATAACATTCAAGGCTATGGGCCAAGTGCTGGCAAATGGGATTAGGTAGACAGGTCAGGTGTTTTAATGCATTGATGCAGACTCGCTGGGCCGAAGGGCCTCTTCTGCATTGTATTATTCTGTGATTCTGTGGATTACTCACACATGTGAGTAACAATAGTGTCATACTTCATTCCTGTTTAGGCATCACAAATCCAGTCTATTATTTGTTTTACTTGAGTGGTTTTATTAACTCCTTGTTTGCTGTGTTCCACTTTACTTCACAGTCTATTTTAAAAGTTGGCCAGGAGAAGTCCTCTGTACTTCTTCGAATAGTACCATGGGATCTTTTATATCTCCTGAGAGATTTAGATTTAGATTTAGATTTTTTTAGATTTAGAGATACAGCATTGAAACAGGCCCTTCGGCCCACTGAGTCTGTGCCGAACATTAACCACTCATTTATACTGATCCGACACCAATCCCATATTCCTACCACATCCCCACCTGTCCCTATATTCCCCTTAAAGGGTCATACCTATCTCTGGGATCAGGGTCCTCATCAGCCTGTGGCTGACACAGCTCAAACAGCCAGTTCCAACAACAGGAGAGATGAACATCCCTGACTTTGGCAGACATTTATTGCTGCTGAGAGGGCAGAGGGGACCTCGGTTTAATGTCTCACCTGCAGAACGGCACCTGTGACAGTTCAGCACTCCCTCAGTAATATACAGGCGTGTCAGCCTGAATAACATGCTCAAGTCTCTGGAGTGGGACTTGAACCCACAACTTTCTGACTCAGAAGCAAGACTACGCCTACAGAACCAATGCTGACATTACCACAGGAATACTATCATGGAAGTTTTTGTCCATCACACACACCATCCTGATTGGACATATATTACCATTCCTTCATCGTTGCCAAGTCAAAATCTTGGAATTCCCTACCTAACACCATCATGAAGGCATCAACACCACGAGGACTGCAGCAGTTCAACAAGAAGCCTATTACCCACTTCTCAGATTAACTAGTGATTGCCAATAAGTTGAGCCTTGCCAGCAGTACCCACATTCCGTGAATGGGGAACAGTAGCATAGTGGTAATGTTACTGGACTAGCAATCTAGAGGCCCAGATTAATGCCCCAGAGACATGGGTTCAAATCCCACTAGGGCATCAATTAATTAATAAAATCTGGAATGAAAAAACGAGGTCTGGATTTTATGGCAATAGCGCGGGTCACGGTGGTGGCACCGGAAGCAGGTGCTGTTTCTGTTATCGTGTTATCGTGTGGGAGGCATCCAATTAACGAGTGTGAGGCGCGAGGCCGTCCAGTCTGGGGCTCGAGGCAGGATTGGAGGCAGTGAGATTGGTGTCAGCTGGCGCCATACTTAAAGAACAGCCAGCCCTGTATTCGTCCCTGCATGAACAAAGCAATCTTTCCTGTTCCTCTTGCCTTGGTTTGAAGTGTCACTGTTGCCTGGAGACACTGTTTACAGTTGCTTGGTATAACCTGTCACTGTTGCCTGGAAACACACTGCTAAAGCTGCCTTCAAGCATCTCACTCCATGTGCTGCCCGCCTCATTCAGGACCCAAAGGTACCAAGGAGCTCACTGAAAGGCATCAACAATAAAGGCAAAAGGAAGATCCTGTGTGGCCCCATGGTTTAGTGATGCCTCTCTGCAAACATTTCAGGGAATGACTATTGTTCAATAAATAGTTAATCTGTTTTAGATTGGAGTTAGTGGTCACTTTCAGTTCTCTGGTGCACCCAGGTTGATGTGTTGAATCAGCATCAGGGCTGCTTCTTCTTGTTTAGGGTGGGTCTTTACACAGTCCTTGGTTGGACATCTTCTGTGAGGTTATTGTGATCTCTCTCTCTCTACCACACCGCCTCCCCCAAGGATTGCCTTTTAAGGTCAAAACCCATCAAATTAGAATCTTTGTTAATTGATACATGGCCCTCTCCCCTGGTGTGACCACACAATGAACCAGGATGTGCAATCCATGGCTATCCATTGATGTCTGGATGGGTACAGTCCTGTTATGATATGGCTACTTCACACCTTACTTGTTTCAGAAGAATCCATTCCATTCAGGAATGTCTCTTGATGGTTTCAGGATGGGTGTAACTGACACCTCTCAGCCTGGAATGTAAAAGCAAAATACTGCGGATGCTGGAAATCTGAAATAAAAACAAGAAATACTGGAACTACTCAGCAGGTCTGGTATCATCTGTGAAAAGAGAAGCAGAGTTAACGTTTCGGGTCAGTGACCCTTCTTCGGAACTGACAAATATTAGAAAAGTCACAGGTTATAAGCAAGTGAGGTGGGGGTGGGGCAAGAGATAACAAAGGAGGTGGTAGATTGGACCAGGCCACATAGCTTGAAATAAAAACAAGAAATGCTGGAACCACTCAGCTATGTGGCATGGTCCAATCTACACCTCCTTTGTTATCTCTTGCCCCACCCCCACCTCACTTGCTTATAACCTGTGACATTTCTAATATTTGTCAGTTCCGAAGAAGGGTCACTGACCCAAAATGTTAACTCTGCTTCTCTTTTCACAGATGCTGCCAGACCTGCTGAGTAGCCTGGAATGTATCCTTTTTTCCTTTCGAGACAGTTTGAATAAACAGGCCAAGTCAGCTGAGCTTCAGCAGCCATCTTGCAGTACATTGACCACTTTTTTTAAAAAAAGTGAATTTCAAAAATTCCACATTGAATAAAGTTCATATCTTAAAAATAGGAATATATTGCTTTAATGGGCATGACACAATGCTAAATGATTAGGCAATGTGGAGTTATTGGGCACCTCTGAGTGACTTGCCAATATTGATGTGTGAGACTAAGTCACTGAGAATGGCTGAATGACTTCCTGTGTGATTGAGCAATGTTGAATGTTTATAATTGCTGGATGTTTGTACAATCCTGACTGAGCATGCAATGATGCATTACTGTTTCTTTTCTTCTGTTTTAAACCTATAAGAAAGCCTGTCACTGTCTGTTTATTTGGTAAGTAAAACACTCAGGGGCTAACTCATCATTTTAAACAAAACACAATTGCAGTCAGTTGGGAGGTGAACAGTGGGAACTACGCACACCCATTACCCCCTGACCATAAGAGCTGGCAAAAGGAAAATGACTCCTTTTGCTCAGGCATCTTTTTCCTCCCCTTCAATACTGGCATCATAACACTTTCCTCAAAAAATCTACTGATGAAGTCTTCAATGTTCATCCCATCTATAACCTCCATTTTCTCACCAAAGTCCTTTAACACATTGTTGCCACCCAGCTTTATAGTTCTTCTCCCAATTTCCACCTTCAAATCCCATAAATCTAGCTCATGTCATGCCCACATCAGCAAAACTACCTTATTCTAGGTCACTCGCGACATCCTTTGTCACTATCTTATTCAAGAACTATAGAAAAATTACGGCACGAACAAGGCCTTTCAGCCCATCGTGTTTGCACTGCCCGAAAAAACTAGCTGCCCAATCTAATCCCACCTTCCAGCACCCGCTCCGTAGCCTTGCAGGTTACGGCACTTCAGGTGCATGTTCAGCTACCTTTTAAATGAATTGAGGATTTCTGCCTCCACCACCATTCCTGGCAGTGAATTCCAGACACCCACCACCCTCTGGGTGAAAAAGTTTTTCCTCATGTCGCCTCTAATCCTTCTACCAATCACCTTAAATCTGTCCCCCTGGTAATTGACCACTCCGCTAGGGGAAACAGATCCTTCCCGTCTACTCCATCTAGGTCCCTCATAATTTTGTAGGCCTCAATTAAGTCACCCCTCAGCCTCCTCTGTTCTAAGGAAAACAACCCTTGCCAATCCAATCTTTCATTATAGCTGCAATTTTCAAGCCCAATACTTTAGCTGTGGCCTAACCTGCATTTTATACAGTTCCAGCATTACAACCTGCTCTTGTATTCTATACCTCGGCCAATAAAGGAAAGCATTCCATATGTCTTCTTCACCACTCTATCTACCTGTCCTGCCACCTTCAGGGACCTGTGGACATGCACTCCAAGGTCTCTCACTTCTTCTACCCCTCTCAATCTCCTCCCGTTTATTGTGTATTCCCTCACTTTATTTGCCCTCCCCAAATACATTACCTCACACTTCTCCAGATTGAATTCCACTTGCCACTTTTCCACCCACTCAACCAAACCGTTGATATCATTCTGGAGTCTACAGCTATCCTCTTCACTATCAACTACACGGCCAATTTTTGTGTCATCAGCAAATTTCCCAATCATGCCTCCCACATTTAAGTCCAAATCATTAATATATACCACAAACAGCAAGGCACCCAACACTGGGCCCTGTGGAACACCACTGGAAACAGCTTTCCATTCACAAAAACGTTCGTCGACTACTACCCTTCGTTTCCTGTCACTGAGCCAATTTTGGATCCAACTTGCCACATTCCCCTGTATCCCATGGACTTTCATTTTACTGACCAGTCTGCCATGCGGGACCTTGTCAAATTCCTCTTTTCTTCATTAATCTCTCTCATTCAACATATCGCTTGCGTGAGTCACCTCCAGGGAACTGCCCATATCTGGTTGCACTGAACAAAGAAGAACAAAGAACAGTACAGCACAGGAACAGGACATTCGGCCCTCCAAGCCTGCGCTGATCATGATGCCTGTCTCAACTAAAACCTTCTGCACTTCCGGGATCCGTATCCCTCTATTCTCATCCTATTCATGCATTTGTCAAGATGCCTCTTAAACGTTGCTATCGTACCTGCTTCCACCACTGCTATTGTTTCAATCTCCACTGACTTACAGGTACAGCAAGTAATAAAGAAGGCTAATGGAATGCTATCCTTTAATGTGAGAGGAATTGAAAATAAAAGTAAAAGCTTCAGTTATACATCATCCACAATGTGCTCAAGCTATTTCATGGGTGGCATCCTTCCATCTATGAAAGATGATGGACATGCAGCAAACAATCCATTTAGGTGAGGTGTCTTCTCTTGGTGCACCTTTGCTGATGGCTGTGAAGGCCAATCCTTGAGAGGTAGGTTCTGCCACAAGTGCGGCATGTGAAGCTGCCAAGTGATGCTGTGAGTTGTTGTTTTTGACGTTGGCACCTGTTGCCAAGCTGCTGCAGCAATTGGTCATCATGGTAGTGCACACCTGTTCACAGGATGCCATTTCCCTCTTTCGTCAGCAAGTGACTCCCAAGTGCAATAGTCGACATTTAGAGCCTTCATGTCACGCTTGCAAACATCCTTGAAGCAGAGCTTTTGACGCCCCATTGGACATCTGGCCCCGGCTACCTCACCATACGGAAGGTCCTTGGGTATGTGACCATCTTCCATCTCAGATTCAAGCCTACATAATGCACAACATAAATCCAACAGTTAAGGCACTACATGATCTGAAAGTAGCCAAGACGGCCGTACAAAGGAGAGGGAGATACTGCACAAACAAACACTGGACCAGCTCATGTCAAGAAATCCAAATGGCATGTGACAAAGGAAATCTATGAGCTATGTATGAAGGGATCAAGAGGGCACTTGGCCCTGCCATCACCAAAGTTGCTCCCCAGAAGTTGACAGATGATGAAGTAATCACCGACAGAAGAAAACAGATGTTTCGCTGGGCTGAACACTGCTGTGAGCTGCACTCCTGTGAGTCGGACATCTCCCAGTCTTTGTTCAATGCCCACAACTTCCTCTCATGGATGAGTTAGATGAAGAACCCTCATCACTGGGGCTCGAGACGGCCATAGACCGCCTAGACAACAGAAGGGCACAGGGCAAGGATGGAATCCCAGCCGAATAGCTCAAGCACGGAAAGTCCCATCTATTGCCACGCCTTTATGACCTTCTCCTTCTCTGCTGGAAAGTAGGATCTGTTCCACAAGAGATGAATGATGCCAAAACCATCACACTATACACAAATAAGAACAAAGGCGAAGCCATTTCATAGTACAATTAATATCAGTCACATCACTTTTGTAACCAACTAAACTACCAAGTGATAAAAGCAAAATACTGCAGATGCTGGAAATCTGAAATAAAAACAAGAAATGCTGGAAATACTCAAGCAGGTCTGGCAGCATCTGTGGAGAGAGAAGCAGAGTTAATGTTTCAGGTCAGAGACCCATCTTCAGAACTGACAAATATTAGAAATGTAAAAGGTTTTAAGCAAGTAATGCAGGGGTGGGGCAAGAGATAACAAAGGTGAAGGTGTTGATAGGCCAGGGACACAGAGAATAACTGACCAGAAGGTCATGGAACAAAGGTGAATGGTATGTTAATGGTGTGCTGAAAGACAAAGCGTTAGTACAGAGAGGGTGTGAATAGATTGTAAAGCACAAAGCACTCCAAGCACAAACATAAAAAAACACATTACAAAAACCAAAACAGTGGGTAAGCACAGTGGAAACAAACTAAACAAACTGAAAAATCTAAAATAAAATAACCAAATAAAAAAGGAAAAAGAAAAAAAGAAAAAATAACTAAGCATAAAAAGGGGACCCAACTACCAAATTAGTTTTTTTCACAGATACAATCATTCACAAAGGGAAGGTGCTGATATTAGTGCAATAAGCAGAGAAACTTTGAACTGGTGCACGAGGTCAGTCAGTTTCAAACAGTCAGTTTGAAATCATTTGAATGGCAAATCTTGCAAACAAAAGATATGGAGCAGCTGCCTGGTGCATACACATACCTTTCGATGATTTATTGTTTCAACATAATTTATGCCTGTGTGTTGTGTGCTTGTTATTGAATGAAAGAAAGCTTTGCTGAATACCTTTTGTGAATATGCTGCTCTTGAAATACTGGGAATGATGAACTAGGGTTCAAATTGCTGGTGTGCTTGATCTATTGAAGGGATAATTTGTAAATAACCCATATGATTGTAAATACAGTTAAACTGGATGAAAAATTCCACTTTTGCTGCCTTTGTTTTGCTCACCCCATAAATTAAGTAAATGCTTTATCCATCTTTCTCTTTTCACCAAAATATTTCTGCAGCTATGGCCCCCATCTTCACTCCCATAAGTCTAAGGGACACAAACGTGAATGTTTATGCTGGACAGCTGGTTTACCATTAATCACCAGATCTGGCTTAGCCACATTAAACAGTATTGGGTCTGTCTCCCTTCTGCCAAAACTACTTACTGTTCTACGATCATCCTAGAATGAAAAGATAACCCTTGGTTTCACTTGTCCACTACCATCTGCTCAAATCCCTCTCCCCTGCCTGTTCCACCCTCACCTCCAACATTTGTGAGGAGCTGAAGAACTTCATTATTCCTAAGATTAATATCATTTGTTCAGCTGTCTCTGACAATTCCTTTCCCTAGCCTGCTGAGCCAAACTTCCTCTAACATTCCCCCTGCCCTAGCCCTGAACTTGCATCATTTTAGCTTCTCTCCTATCTTCCCTCATGACCTCTCTGAGCTCATGTTGTGACCTTGAGACCCACACTGACTCTAAACCCACCAAATGGCTGGCCACCCATCTTCCTTCTTTGGCTCCCATGCTTGCTGATTTTGTTAATGGCCCCCCTCCCCTTCAAATCTGCCATCATCACATCCTCTGCAAAAAAACTCACCCTTGACTCATCTGTCCTTGCAAACTACCACCCAACTCCTACTTCCCTTTCCTCTTCAAAGACCTTGAACATGTTGCCTCCCAAATCGGTGCCCATCTTTCCTGCAATGCTGTGTTTGAATCTCTCCAATCTGTGGCCCCTACCATAGTACTGAAACAGTCCTTATAGCCACAAATGATATCCTCTGTAAGTGTGATTATAAGCTATCTTCCTCCCTCATCCTTTTTTTATTCCTTCATGGGATGTGGCCTATTGGGAAGGCCAGCATTTATTGCCTATGCCTAGTTGCCCTTGCCAACTGAATGCTTGCTAGGCCATTTCAGAGGACATTTACAAGCCCACCACATTGTTGTAGGTCTGGAGTCACATGTAGGCCAGACTGGATAATGGCAGCAGATTTCCTTCCCTAAAGGACATTAATGAATCAGATGGGTTTTTATGACAATCCAGTAGTTACATGGTCTAGCTTTTTATTCCAGATTTAATTAATTGAATTTAAATTCCCCAGCTGGCATGGTAGGATTTGAAATCATGTTTCAGATCAATGGTAGAGGCCTTTGGATTACTAGTCCAGTGACATAACTGCCATGCTACAGTTCCCATTAAATCCTTCTCGACATGTCTGCAGTCTTTGACACTGTTGAACACTCTACCCTCCTCCAACACTTCCCCGCACCCCCACCCCCCGTCATCCACCTGGATGGGACTGCCTTTGCCTGGTTCCAATCTTATCTGTCCTGTCATAGGCGAAGGATCACCTGCAATGGCTTCTCATCCCACTCCAGCACTATTACCTCTGGAGACTCCAGGGGTCTGTGCTTGACCCCTTTTTATTTCTCATCAATGCGCTGCCTCTCAGCAACATCATCTGAAAACACATCATCAGGTTCCACATGTCCACTGATGATACCAAGCTCTACCTCACCACCACCTCTCTCAACTCCACTGCCACCACTGATTTATCATGCTGCTTATCCGACATCCAGCACTGGATGAACAGAAATTCCCTCCATTTAAACGTTGGGGAGGCTGAAGCCATTGTCTTCGATCCCCACCACAAACTCCAATCCAAGGTCACCATATCCATCCCTCTTCTTGGCCATTATATCAGGCTGAGCCAGACTGCTCACAATCTCGTTGTTCGATTTGACCCGGAGCAGCTTCCAATCACATATCTTCTCCATCACCAAGACCTCCTATTTCCATCTCTGTAACATCACCTGTCCCTGCCTCTGCCTCAGCCCACCTGCTGCTAAAACCCTCTTTCATGTTTCTGTTATCTTCGGACTGAACTATTCAAATGCTGTCCTGGCATCCCACCTTCCACCCTCTGTAAACTTCAGATCATCCAAAAGACTGCTGTTGGTATCCTATGTTATGACCAGGTGAGAAAGGGGTCTAGAGCTCCCCTATCAGCCTTTTCCTGGTTTGGTGGTAACAGGGTTTAATTTTTAAAACACTGTGTTTTAGCTTCTCTCTCAGTGAGTCCTTGTTCACTGCTCTGTAATTGTAATGGCAAATAAATCAACCAGACAGATTTTCTCAGATTTAAACAAGAAAGGTGTAAGTTTATTAACCTTAAAACTCTAATTCAATTAAAACTACTAAAAATATGCGATGCAACCATGCTAGCATGCATACACAATAAACACACCTGCAAATAGAGACAGAGGAGGAGAAAGAAGGGGAAAGGTTTGAAGTAATAGCTGGAGTTCAGTTACTGGCTTTGGATTTGATGTAAAGTCTTTGATTGAAGTTAAATCTTGCAGTTCTCGTTGGGGCCCAGTGCACACTTTCAAACTTGTTTCACTGGTCTTCTGTCTTGAAGCTTGAGTTACTTCCGTGGGTCCCTGGAACTTTGTGTGAGAGAGAGGGGGACAGGGAGAGACCTTCCTTCTATTTTGTCTTCAAATTGCAGTCTGTTCCTTTCTGTGTGGCACAATTCAAACAACCCCAGGTTGCCCAGCAGGTTAGTCATGTGACTAGCTCCTTATTTGGAACAACCTCTCCAGTGAGGTTTGTGGGTTTCCCCCAAGCTTACCAGACACTCTCAGTGTGGAGGGGGGAGGGGGGGTGGTGCAGTGGTGGAATTCTGGTTCTTTCACATTCAATGTCTCTTGATCAAAATCCATCCGGCTAATTGAATCAGGGAGGCACTCCCATTGTCTTCTTCCTGCAACTGTCTTTTAGAATGCAAATGTGCAGCCATGTTTTCAGCCACTGTTGTTGTCTTTTTAAACAAGTTATTTCAAGTCCAGTAACAGTTCAAAAATAATGTTCCATATGATGAAATTAATATGGCTCATTTTGGCAGGTGTGGTTTTCATCACATCTAACTCACACCAAGTTCCATTCACTCAACACCCCTGTGCTCACTGATCTACACTGGCTCCCAGTCTGGCACTACTTCAAATTTAAAATTCTCATCCTTGTGTTCAAATCCTTCCATAGTCTCGCCCCTCTCTGTCTCTGTAACCTCGTCCAGCCCCAACTTCTGAAATCTCTATGCTCGTCCAATTCTGGAATCTTGCAGATCCCCAATTTTTATCGCTACACCATTGGTGGCTGGACTTTCAGCTGACTGGGACCTGAGCCGCAGAATTTCCTTTGTAAACTTGCCCACCTGTCAGTCCTCTTTAAGTCGTCCTTTGACCAAGCTTTTGGTCACCTGTTCTCATTCTCTGTATGTGGCTTGGTGTTGAACCTTATCTGATAACGCTCCTGTGAAGTGCCTTGGGATGTTTTACTATGTTAAAGGAGCTATAGAAAGGTAAGTTGCTGTTATTGTTTTGGCTCCTGAGTCTATTCCAGCTAGGCCCAGACTGGCACTAACTAAGGTATTAAAAGTATATGATTCAAATAGCCATGAAAGCCTTTGATATGCAGGTCAATCTGTGAGATAGAGGCACTTCTTCTGAACGATGAGCATGTTCTTAATTTTGTAACATTAGTGAATAGAAGCTATGAAGATTGAACTAAGTGACTGGTCATACCTGCTGCTCTAGACATCTCATTTTACTATGGAATAAAGCAGCTTAATGATGCATTTCATTTCATTTCACCTAGTTTAACATGCTCTGCCTTTGGAGAGATGGAAGAAACGGACACAGAATAAAGCAAGGAAGTTCTGCTAAAAACCATTAAAACTCACTAGTTAGCCTCAGCTGGAGTATTTTGTCCCATTCTGGGCACCACATTTTAGTTTTAGTTTGAGAGATACAGCACTGAAACAGGCTCTTCGGCCCACCAAGTCTGTGCCGACCATCAAGCACCCATTTATACTAATCCCATATTTCTACCACATCCCCACCTGTCCCTATATTTTCCCTACCACCTACCTATACTAGGGGCAATTTACCTACCAACCTGCAAGTCTTTTGGCTTGTGGGACGAAACCAGAGCCCCCGGAGAAAATCCACGCAGACACAGGGAGAACTTGCAAACTCCACACAGGCAGTACCCAGAATTGAACCCGGGTCACTGGAGCTGTGAGGCTGCGGTGCTAACCACTGCGCCACTGTGCCGCCCTTTAGGAAGGATGTCAAGATCCTGGAAAGGCTGCAGAGGAGATTTACAAGAATGGTACCAGGGATATGGGACTTCAGTTATGGGGAGACTAGACAAGCTGGGATTATCTTCATCATGATATTCAAAATTATGTGGGATTTTGATAGAGTAAATAAGGAGAAACTGTTTCCACTGGCAGGAAGATTGATAAATAGAGGGCATAAATTTAAGATAATTGGCAAAAGAAGTAGAGGGGAGATGAGGAGACTTTTTTTTAATATAGCAAGTTGTTATGATCTAGAATGTCTGAAAGTATGTGAAAGTAGATTCAATAGTAACTTTCAAAAGGAAATTGGACATATACTTGAATTGGAAAAATTTGTATGGTCATGGGGAGAGCTGGGGAAATTATACTAATTGGATAGCTCTTTCATAGAGCTCGCACAGCCATAGAAATATAGAAACATGGAAGCAGGAGTAGGCCATTCAGCCCATCGAGCCTGCTTCACCATTCAATACGATCATGGCTGATCATCCACTTCAATGCCTTTTTCCCTCACTATCCTCATATACCCTTATGTCATTTGTATTTAGAAATCTGTCAATCTGTACTTTAAACATACTCAATGACTGAGCTTCCACAGCCCTCTGGGGCAGAGAATTCCAAACCCTCCGAGTAAAGAAATTCCTCCTCATCTCTGTCCTAAGTGGCTTCCCCCTTATTTTGAAATTATGTCCCCTGGTTCTAGACTCCCCAACCAGGGGAAACATTTTAGCTGCATCTACCCTGTCTATCCCTTTAAGTATTTTGTAGGTTTCAATGAGATCACCTCTCATTCTTCAAAACTTAGAGAATACAGGCCCAGTTTCCCCAATCTCTCTTCAATGGACAGTCCCACCATCCCGGGAACAAGTCTAGTGAACCTGATCGGCCAAATGGCCTCCTTCTGTGCTGAAAGAATCCATCACATGGGTAACCAGTTCAGGCCACAGGAGGGTTTTGTTTCTACACCCAAGGGTAGATTACTATCACACAGATACATAAAGGACAGTGTGAGTCAACTACTATGAAAGAAATACGGGAACAGCTGACACCACTGAACCGGAGAAAGTACCTACAGAGATCCAATTTGTAACATGCCTCAATATTACATGTGACAGTACATTAGGCATGAGGGAGCTGAGTTGTCACAGTTGCTTTACTGCTTTCAGCATCAGTCTGTGAGGTTAGGAGGACGTTCACTGTAACTGTGGGTATTTATTCCTCTGATCAGTCCTCATCAATAGACTCTTATCCTGCCCCGTGACACTGCAGTGGGGTGAGAATCAGAGAGTGCCACTGAGGCTTGTCGAGTGACTCATGGACTACAGCTGGACATACTATCATCACCTTGATCATTTGAGCAAACTTAGTTGAGAGTTATCAGGAGGAATGTTACGGTTTTGCAAGAGAAAGAATGATTTCAAAATCATTCACATTCCCCTACATATAATTAAAGTTCTGTGCTGAAAGAATCCATCACATGGGTGACCAGTTCAGGCCACAAGAGGGTTTTGTTTCTACATTTAAGGATAGATTACTATCACACAGATACATAAAGGACAATGTGAGTCAACAACTATGAAAGAAATATGGGAACGGCTGACACCACTGAACCAGAAAGAAATTTACAGCAGATCCAAGTAGTAACATGTCTCAACATTACAGAGAGTGTGAGGTAATACATTTGAGGAGGACAAATAAGGCAAGGAATGCAGAATAAATAGTAGGATACTCAGAAGTGTAGAGGAAGAGAGGGACATTGGAGTGCTTGTCCACAGATCCCTGAAAGCAGGAGGGCAGGTAGATAACCAGGGTGGTGGGGTTCTGGAACTCACTTCCTGAAAGGGTAATAGAGGCAGAAACCCTCATAACATTAAAAAAATATTTGGATATGCACTTGAGGTGCTGTAACCTACAGGGCTATGGATCAAGAGCTGAATAGTGGGGTTAGGCTGGACAGCTTTTTCAGCCAGCACATACATGATGGGCTTAATGGCCTCCTATGCTATTAATTTTCTATGTTCCTAAAGTTGTAAAAGAAAGAAAAACTCACGGTTTATGGTTATATACTTTTCAGCAGGACAAAACTTAGTATTCATCATACAGAGAGGGTACATCACTCTCCAGTCAGTGCTTGGCTGCAGCCTCAGAATCTCCTTGAAAATCATGCAGATTCCAGGCCCTTGGCATTAACCTCCAATATTTGCACTCCTATAAATCCTGAGTTAATGTTCCCAGCAGCTTTCTCCACTCACTAAGTTAATAAAAATGGAAGAAATGGGGGCAGGGGTAGGCCACACAGCCCTTCAAACCTGCTCGCCATTCAAATTCACTTTTCTGCCCTATCTCCATTTCCTTGATTCCCCTAGTGCCCAAGAATCTATCAATCTCAGTGTTGAATATACTCATCTGACTGAGCACTTACCGCCCTCTGGGGCAGGGAATTCCAAAGAAATTTCTCCTCACCTCAGTCCTAAATGGCTGACTCCTTATCATGAGATTAGCTGAGGCCGAGAGCATATTCCTCCAAATGTGCCCGAGTCCTACTCTCCTCAGGGTATGGCATGTCAGTGTTAGGAGGGGAACACTTTCTCACATTTCCACTGCAAAGGGAAGGTTTGGGATATGGGAGGGAAGTTTATTAGAGAATTGCGGAGGGTGTTTCTGGGTTATTGAAAGAGTTGCCTGGGAGATGACAGGATGTGAAAGTGGTATCTGCAGGAGGTTGCTGTTAGGGTGTGGAATAGAACATTGGATTATTGGATCAGTTCCGAAGAAGGGTCACTGACCCGAAACGTTAACTCTGCTTCTCTTTCCACAGATGCTGCCAGACCTGCTGAGTGAATCCAGCATTTCTTGTTTTTGTTTCAGATTTCCAGCATCCGCAGTATTTTGCTTTTATTATATTGGATTATTGGATCTGTGAGCAGTGGAAGTACTTTTGTGATGTGGGAATATTTGGGAAAGGATTGCAGTACTGATGTGAAGATACATGTAGGTTTAATAGGGACGATGTGCAGCGCAAACAGTACCGTCAAACATTACTGTTATGGCCATGTGATGTGACGTTGATGGTTCCCACTGTTCAACTCCACACCTGACTGCAGCAAGTTTAGAACCTTTTGTGTTTAATTTTTCAAATAAACAGAGACCGGCAAGTTTTCTTTACGGTTTTTAAAAATCGAGGGCTGGATTTTGTTCTCCCCCAGGCAGGGGGCAAGGGGGGGGGCCTGAAGATGCCTTCAGGAGAGGGCCGCTATGCACCCCGGGACGGACTGGCCCGATATTATTGGAGGCAGCGAGGCCATGTGGTGGCCTCGGTGCTCAGCGATGGGACCCAATTTGAATATTTAAATAAATTTAAATCAATGAATTAATGACGCTCACGTCACCGCCTGATGTCCGGCTGGCACTCCCACACCTTCGGATCCCCGTCTGGGGAAATGAGGAGCCACACTGGTGGAGAGGGGGGAGGAGGCAGGTTTATTATTGTGGGGGGTTGGGGGGGGAATGGGGTCAAATTAATGTCAAGGGTGTAGGGGATGGTAGGAAGGGTTGTAATTGAAAGTTTGTGCAGTTTGGGGGGTGAAGGTCAGATGGTAAAGGTGTTTTTTAGGGTAAAGGCAAATAATTAACTTAATTGTTATTGGAGGGGGTGGGAGAGGGACAAAAGAAATGTATTTATTTTTATTCATTTTACCTTTAAACATTTAAATTAGCTGGTAGGTCTAACAGCCCTTTGAAAATGGCGTCAGCACCTGTGCATAGACAGCTGACACTATTACTGGTGACGGACAGCCAGCGCCCTCCACATGATTGGGGGGAGCGGCCCGCCCCGGCTATTTAAATGAACCACCGCACTTAGAATCGTGGCGGCTTGGTGACAGTTTTTTTTGCCCGCCACCAAAATCGGCGGCAGGCACATAAAATTCAGCCCAGAAAATCAATTGTTTATTGATCACTATGCATGATATTGAAATTGTCGTGGCCTCATTCACTCATGCATTCGCTCGCACGCACACACGCACACACGCGTACACAACAAACAGATAGAGAAGGCAAAGTGGTAGGTGGGTTTTTGCGGGGGAGAAGGGATACGATAAACCTGTTGAATTCTCTTGAGACCAGACAATCGCAGGCCTGTGGTGATTGTAGATTTATCTCTTGATTGAAGGTTCTGTTGAAGTTGGTGGATAACTTCTGTCTCTCTCTCTCTCTCTCTCTCTCTGATGGATGATGTAGATGTCGGATCTTTTCCAGCAGGACATGTGCTTTCTGGCTTCTTAGAATGCCAGCTGTTACAAGTAGGTTCACCTTCTGGGTCGGTCTTTCTCTCTCTCTTTCTAGCTGTCTTTTTAAAAGGTAAAACTCTCACTTCTCACCTCCTGTTTGGACACACTCTGGTTTCTTCTCACATGCTGGTCGCACAATGGCCCAGAACATGACTACTTCACACCTCCTTTGTTTTAGAAGAGAACGTTCAATTCTAGAATGTTTCTATGACAGGTGTAAGATTGGTTTCCTTATCACCTTTTGGCTTTGAAGATTTGTCCGTTGTCTTTATCAGACTATTTGAATATACAAAAGGCTATTTGTGTCAGTGGCCATTTTGGACCACTGTTCACTTTTTAAAAAATAAAGGTTCACTTTTTTAAAGATAAAGTCCGTTTTTTCATAACCCTTCAGAGTTACTCCGTGAATGTTGTATCATTGCATCTTCCATATGGATGACACCTCGCCCAAATGGGAAAAAGAATGAAATTCTGTGAATTTATGTTGTTTTTTGTATTCAGAAAGAGGGGAAAAGAAACAAGAAGTCAGTTTAGGGTCAAAGAACAAAGGAAATTACAGCACAGGAACAGGCCCTTCGGCCCACCAAGCCTGCGCCGATCCAGATCCTCTATCTAAACATCACTTTGCACATTCATTTTATTCACTCCTCAGGCTTCCAGCCTATGTTTTTTCTTTAATAAAAGCAAAATCCTTCCTTTGGATGAGCTACCATCGGAAAATTGAATTTCTTTTGGTTACAGACTGCCAAACGGGATTTTAGTTTCTCTCACACCAGTTTGTACTACTTTAGGAATGTTAATCTCCAGGACCATGTGATTGTCAGTGAAGCTTGTAATAAGCAAATTTCTGTTACTGCTTGCAGCAAAATTCTATGTACAAGCTTTAACCCCTTGACTACTGCTTCCACAATTCATGACATTAACCATCCAGATTCTGGTACATTGATAATATTATTTCTAGGGTGATAATGGCTGATACATTGATTTTAACCCCTGCGAGACATCTGGGATTTCTTCCTGCCTCTTGTTCTGACTGCTGGGTTCTGACTCTAAATTGTTGTATTTGATTAGGATTTTGGAATTGGACACTGAGTGTGTTGTTCTTCACTGGGTAGATCCATGCTGACCTCACTTTTAGTTCTCTTGTGATTTTCACAAGTGTGGTTCACTTTACAATATGTTACCTTCCTTTTTCCTTTTATTTCAGAGATAGGTGTTTCCCTAATCTGCCCCATGTCCTCTGGAACACTACTGCTTGCAGGTGGTGGTCCAGCTTCCACTGTACTCCCCTCTGGCACTTCAACTAGGTGAGGCACCTCCCTCACTCTTGACTTTCCTGTTTAGGAACTTTTCTCGGCCCTATTTAAATCTTTAAAAAAAAGTTTCAGTTAACCATAACTCGGTTGTTTTTCTTTCAGTTTTTTTGTCTTTCATCGTAGCTTCTTTAAATCTTTTGGCTCTTTCTGGGCCCTTTTAAATTGCTCTGGCTCTATCGCCCCCTGTGGGATTTTTAGATTTCCCCAGCCCTCTGCAGTTGTGCACAGCTTTGTTTCTCCCCTCAGTTTCTCCAGTCTCTGTGGACTGCTCTGGATTCTCAGGGTACAACACTATGCTTCCTGCCAAGTCATTGCCCAGCAATAAGTCTACACCCTGCATGGGTAATCTCAGAATGATTCTGACTGTCATTACCCCAGGGCCCAACTTACTCTGTCGGTAAATTTTTACTAAGGGAACCTTCAAGCATTTGCCAGTAAGCCCTTTTACTAATACCGTGGTATTTGTTCTGCTTTCCAATGGCATTTCTGTCAGTTTGGCTACCAGTAGGGCTTTGGAACAACCGGTATCCCTGAGGATGGTTATGTCCTTTTGTCTGGTGCCTGGGAAACAAAGGAGTCATTTTTCCTTTTTGTAAATGTTCTGATATTTGCTCTGCTCTTACATTATATTAGAACACAGGCTTATAACTTTCAAAGACACAGACAGAGGCATGACTGTAGCGTCTCCTGCTGTTTTTTGGCATACCAACAATTGGCCTAGACATGCCCAGATTTGCCACACTGGAAACATGTTGGGTGGACCCCTACTGGCTTATCCCCTGGGTTCCTTCTTTTAAAAGTTGGAGATTGGTTGGATTTTCATTCCCTGCTCTCCTTTTCGCTCAAGCTCATTTCTGCTTCCTCTGCATTCCTGCTATCCCTCCCCAGCTTGTATGAGTTACTGGACCCAAATTTATTTGCAGTTAGGTATTTATGTATTAATTCATAGTTGTCGGCCATTTTTGCTGCTCACCTTACTCTCATGACTCGTTGTTCTTTGATGTGGGTTCATATAATACTTGGGATGCTATTTTTAAACTATTCCAGCAACATCACTTCTCTCAAATTTTCATATGAAATTCTAGCTTGGGAATCCATATCCAGCGATCAAAAGCCATATGTTTAATTCTTTTAAATTCTAGGTAAGTCTGTGTGGGTCTTTTCTAGGTGTGTCTGAATTTCTGTCTACATGCTTCTGGTACCAGCTCATATGCATTTAGAATTGCAGATTTAGTTTGCTCATAATCAGCGGAACTTTCTTCTGACAACAGGGTAAAAGCTTCACGAGTCCTAAGAGGAGACTCCAGAATTCTTTTGGCCATTTTAGTTTTGTAGCTATTTCCTGAAATGAGATAAAATATGACTCAATCTTATCCTCATTAAATTTTGGCACTAGTCTTGAGTATCTCTGCATATCAAAGTTTTGGTCTGAATTGGGGATAAGGTTTGAGTGATGCGCAGCATTTTCATTTTGGGGGTTTGCAGTCTCTATAACTCAAACCTTCTTGCTGTTTCAAATATAAAATAAAAACAAGAAATGCTGGAACCACTCAGCAGGTGTAGCAGCATCTGTGGAAAGAGAAGCAAAGTTAACTTTTCGGGTCAGTGACCCTTCTTCGGAACTCTTGCTGTTTCCTCTCTTTGCATTTCCCTTTCCTCTTTTTCTTTCTGAAATTGCATCTCGTCCCTTTTCAACAGTAACTGAATTCTGCTGCGGTAATTTTGACAGACTCTGATTCTAGTGTCATGCAGGTCCCCAATTGCCAAGCATGAGGCATATTAATTTCGTCACATGGACATTACATTTCAAACTGTTGTTGAAGTGAAGGACTTGCTTTTAAAATTGCCAGATCTTGGCTGGAAAGACATTTTCATATTAACAGACAGTGCTTGGAAAGGACAAAGGACCATTCCCTGACACATTCAACCCACAATGGACTTTTGATCACCAGACATTGAAGGTGGGAGAACTTGCATTCCAGGTTGACTGCTAAGATTGCCGAATACACAAAGGGACACAGTCAAACCAGCTAGTCACATGACTAACCTGCTGGGTAACCTGAGTTTTTGAATTTGTACAAATAGTTTGGGTAGAAAGCAGAATGCTCCTGGACTGAGAAGATCTCTCCTGGCTGGCTGGCCACAGCCTCTCCTGTCTGCCTGCTCCCATCTCTTTCTCACAAGCCTCTGAATCCACTGAAGACACATGAACCCCAAGAGAGAAAAGTCTCCTATAGTGAACAAGGTTTAAGAAGAATACTGGGCCCCAACAAAAAGTGGTGAACAAGGATTCACCTAGGTGGAGCTAAAAACACAGTGGGCTGGATTTTACCTTAGGCGGATGGGAATTCGCCACAGACATGAAAGTTGGTGGCTAACCCTTTTCCACTTAGCCCAGGGATCCGTCCTGCATTTTACAGGTCCGCGGGCTTTAATTGTCCCAAGGCAGGACCTCCACCCACTTGAGGGAGGAGGTTCCGCCTCAGTGAGCTGCTGGCCAATCAGCGGGCCGGCAGTTCTTATTCCCAGCAGCGCTGCTGGGAGTGGTGGCCACTGCTGGGACTGCAGCCCAGCTGACCAGATAGATCCATGAGTGAAGGTAAGTAGGGGTTGCCTCACCAGAGAGATCGGTCCTGTCCTGGTGAGGCTGGGGTGGTCGTTTTGGGGGAGGGGGGGGGGCGTCTTGGGTCCCAGGGGTGGCTAGGGAGGCACTTAATCAGGCACCTGTGCCTGACAGCCATGGTCCCCGCCCCCCCGCCCCGGGGCACGGAAAGGCCGGCAGCTATCGCTGGGCAGCCTTTCACGTCCCCAGCACGCCCCCTTGCCATGGATAAAATAGCCGTGGAGGCGGGCGAGGGCCATTAAGTGGCCATTTAAGGCCTTGATTGGCCTCTGGTGGGCAGGCTGTTCCCCACCTCCTCCCGATGCCGTTCATTTGGCCAGAGGCGAAAGCAGGGCGGGTAGGCCTCCCAGAGCCACCCGCTCAATTTTACGCTGCCCCCATGCCACCATCCGACCCACTGGGGTGGCGTAAAACTTAGCCCAGTGTGTTTAAAAATAAGACCAGGTGAAGGCTGGAAGGGAGCCTTAGACCTCTTTCTCACCTGGTCTTACAGGTATAGAGTCATAGAGTTATACAGCACAGAAACAGGCTCTTTGGCCCATTGTGTCCGTGCCGACCATCAAACATCTATCTAAGCTAATCCCATTTTCCCGCACTTGGCCCGTAGCCATGTATGCTATGGCATTTCAAGTGCTAATCTAAATACTTCTTAAATGTTGTGAGTGTTCCTGTCTCTCCCACCTCTTCAGGCAGTGTGTTCCAGATTTCAACCACCCTCTGGGTGAAAAATCTTTCCTCAAATACTCTCTAAACCTCCTGCACCTTACCTTAAATCTATGCTCCAACAAAAACAAGAAATGCTGGAATCACTCAGCAGGTCTGGCAGCATCTGTGGAAAGAGAAGCAGAGTTAACGTTTCGGGTCAGTGACCCTTCTTCGGAACTTAAATCTATGCTCCCTGGTTATTGACCCTTCTGCTAAGGGAAAAAGTTTCTCCCTATCTATCATATCTATGCCCCTCATAATTTTGTATACCACAATCAGGTCTCCCTACAGCCTTTTCTGCTCCAAGGAAAACAACCCGAGCCTTTTCAGTCTCTCTTCATAGCTGAAATGCTCCAGTCCAGGCAACATCCTGGTGAATCGCCTCTGCATCCTCTCCAGTGCAATCACATCCCTCCTATAATGTGGTGACCAGAACTGTACACAGTACTCCAGCTGTGGCCTAACTAGCGTTTTATACGGCTCCATCATAACCTCCCTGTTCTTATATTCTGTGCCTCGGCTAATAAAGGCAGGTATCCCATATGCCTTCCGAACCACCTTATCTACCTGTGCTGCTGCCTTCAGTGATCTATGGACAAGTACACCACGGTATCTCTGACCCTCTGTACTTCCTAGGGTCCTACCATCCATTGTATATTCCCTTGCCTTGTTAGTCCTCCCAAAATGCATCACCTCACACTTCTCAGGATTAAATTCCATTTACCACTGCTCTGCCCATCTTACCAGCTTAACTACATCGTCCTGTAATCTAAGGCTTTCCTCCTCACTATTTACCATCAATTTTCATCTGCGAACTTACTGATCATACCTCCAATATTCACGTCTAAATCATGAATTTTACACTACAAACAGCAAGGGTCCCAGCATCAATCCCTGCGATAAACCACTGGTCACAGGCTTCCACCCACAAAAACAACCCTCGACCATTACTTCTGCCTCCTGCCACGAAGCCAATTTTGGATCGAATTTGCCAAATTGCCCTGGACCCCACGAGCTCTTACCTTCTTAACCAATCTCCCATGCGGGATCTTATCAAAAGCCTTATTGAAGTCCATGTAGACTACATCAACTGCTTTACCCTCATCTAGACATCTAGTCACCTCCTCGAAAAATTCAATCAAGTTTGTTATTCACGATCTCCCCCTGACAAAGCCATGCTGACTATCCCTGATTAATCCCTGCCTTTCCAAGTGGAGATTAATCCTGTCTCTCAGAATTTTTTCCAATAGTTTCCCAACCACTGATCCACTGATGTTAGACCCACTGTCCTATAATTACCTGGTTTATCCCCGCTACCCTTCTTGAATAATGGTACCACATTCGCTGTCCGCGAGTCCTCTGGTACCTCTCCTGTTGCCAGAGAGTATTTGAAAATTTGTGTCAGAGCCCTACTATCTGCTCCCTTGCCTCACATAACAGCCCGGGATACATCTCACCTGGGTCTGGGGATTTATCCACTTTTAAGCCCGCTAAAACCGCTAATACCTCCTCCCTTTCAATGCTAATATGTTCAAGTATATCACAATCCCCCTCCCTGATCTCTACACCTACATTGTCCTTCTCCATAGTGAACACAGATGAAAAGTAATCATTTAAAACCTCACCTATGTCCTCCGGCTCCACAAACAGATTGTCACTTTGATCCTTAATAGGCCCTACTCTTTCCCTGGTTATCCTCTTGCCCTTAATATACTTGTAAAATGCCTTGGGATTTTCCCTTATCTTACCTGCCAGTATTTTTTCATGTCCCCTCTTCGCTCTCCTAATTACTTCTTTAAGTACTCCCCTACACTTTCTATACTCCTCTAGGACCTCCACTGTTTCCAGCGCTCTGAATCTGCCATAAGCCTCCTTTTATTTCCTTATCCAGTCCTCTATATCCCTTGACATCCAGGGTTCCCTGGACTTGTTGATCCTACTCGTCACCTTTACGGGAACATGTTGGCCCTGAACTCTCACTATTTCCTTTTTGAATGACTCCCACTGGTCTGATGTAGACTTTCCTACAAGTAGCTGCTCCCAGTCCACTTTGGCCAGATCCTGTTTTATCATATTGAAATCAGCCTTCCCTCAATTCAGTACTTTTATTTCCAGTCCCTCTTTGTCCATTTCCATAACTACCTTAACTCTTACAGAGTTATGGTCACTATCCCCGAAATGCTCCCCCACTGACACTTCTACCACTTCACCGGCTTCATTCCCTAGGATTAGGTCCAGTACCGCCCCTTCTTTTGTCGGACCTTCTGCTTGCTAGCTCAAAAAGCTCTAATGCACTTTAAGAATTCCGCCCCCTTTAAGCTTTTTGCACTGATACTATACTCGCTAATATTGGGGAAGTTGAAATCTCCTACTATTATTACCCTATTATTTTTACACCTCTCTGAGATTTGCCTACATATCTGCTCCTCTGTCTCTCCCTGACTGTTTAGTACACACCCAGCCAAGTGATTGCCCCCTTTTTGTTTTTAAGTTCTACCCATATGGCCTCATTTGAGGAACCTTCGAAGATATCATTCCTCCTTACTGCACTAATTGACTCCTTGATCAACAGTGCAATGCCACTTCCTTTTTTACCTCCTCCCTGTCACGCCTGAAGATTCTATACCCTGGGATATTGAGCTGCCAGTCCTGCCCTTCCCTTAACCATGTCTCAGTGATAGCAATAATATCATAGTCCCATGTGTTAATCAATGCCCTCAATTCATCTGCCTTACTAGTAAGACTCCTTGCGTTAAAATAGATGCAATCCAGCCTTGCATTATTCGCTTGTGACTTAACAGGTCTTTATTTGCTCTGCCTTTCAGACTGACTTAGCTTCTCTTCTATATTTGATAGTGCATCAACCCTTACTGTATCTCCACTCTGTATCCCATCCCCCTGCCAAATTAGTTCAAACCCCCCTCCCCACCCCCAACAGCAAATCTCCCAGCAAGGATGTTGGTCCCGTTCCGGTGCAGGTGCAACCCGTCCAACTTGTACAGGTCCCACCTTTGCCAGAAACAGGCCCAGTGATCCAGAAAACTAAAGCCCTTCCTCCTGCACCACCTCCTCAGCCACACAGTCATCTGCTCTATCCTCCTATTCCTATACTCACTGGCACGTGGCAGTGGGAGTAATCCACAGATCACAACCTTTGAGGTCCTGCTTTTTAATCTGTTACCTAACTCCTTAAATTCTTGTTGCAGGACCTCATCCCTCTTTCTACCTAAATCATTGGTACCAATGTGGACCACGACCTCCGGCTGTGCACCCTCACCCTCCAGAATACTTTGTAGCCGCTCGGTGATATCCACGACCCTTGCACCAGGGAGGCAACATACCACCCTGGAATCACGTCTGCGACCACAGAAACGTCTATCTGTTCCTCTAACCATGGAATCCCCTACCACTGTTGCCCTCTTGTCCCTTTTTCTCCATCCCAGCACAGCTGAGTCTTCCTTGATGTTCTGGTCAGGACTCTCAGTGCATTCTCCAGAGGAACCCTCTCTCCCATCGGTATTCAGAACTGAATACCGGTTAGAAAGTGGGATGTCCTCTGGGAACTCCTGCATTACCTGCCCTGACTTCTTTGTCCTTCCGGCAGCCACCCAGTCCCCCCCCCCCCCACACCCCCGACTGTGCTTGCCTAGGCACCGGCTTGACTACCTCCTGAAACGTGCCATCCACGTAGTCCTCCACCTCGCGGATGCGCCACAGTGACTCCAGCTGACTCTCGAGCTCCGAAACCCGAAGCTCAAGCTTCTGCAGCCGGAGACATGTTCGCCAAGGTCACATGGCACGTCCACGACTTCCCACATTGCACAGAAGGCCCATCCCACCTGGCTGAGCTGCCCTGCCATTACTTAATTTTACAATGAAATGGTGTTAGTGTAATAACTTACCAGCTATTTACAATCAGCTTTATCCCCTGTACCATTGAGGCTGAGAAGGCAGGAAAAAAAGAGACCAAAGAGCACCTTCCACCGCTCCCCCTCCCCCAACCAGCGAAAATACCCACACTCAACTTACAGCCTCATTCCATGTAAACAGCACTGGTGCAGCTAATAATCACTAATACATTACAGGTAGCTATCCTAGGGCTTTATTTTAAAAGGAACCTTTTTTTTTTACTCTGGTCTATCTCAGCTATCCACAGACAGTAACAGCTGCCACCCACCGACCAATTAGCCCACAGAATTTCAGTGATGTCACTATTAGTTTTTTTTCCACTTATCAAAACAGAGCGTGTGCCGACACAGTCAGAGAGTCTGCTGCTGCCCCGGACGTCAGGTAAGTGAAGGGCCTTGAACCCCCTCTGGTATTTAACAGCTCCGCTCCAGTCCCGGTTTCTTCCAGGTCTGCTGCTGCCCCGGACGTCTGGTAAGAGAAGTCATAAAATCAAACTCGGAGGTGTGGCCTACAATGAGGATGATAATCAACTGCAACAGGACACAGATAGACTAGCAGAATGGGCAAACAAGTGGCAGATGGAATTTAATGTAGTGAATTGTGACGTGATGCAGTTTGGCAGAAGGGATAGGGAGAGACAATATAAACTTAATGGCACAGTTCTAAAGAGTGTGCAGTGACAGTGGGACCTGCTGGATGATGTGCATTGATCTTTGAAGGTGGCAGGATATATTGAGAGAATAGTTAGCAAAGTATATGGCATTTTGGGCTGCATAAATAGAGGTATGAGTACAAAAGCAGAGAAGTTAAGCTGAGACTTTTAGAAAGCTCTGGTTAGGCCACAACTAGAGTATTGCATCTAGTTCTAGTCATCACACTTTAGGAAGGATCAGAGTCCTTGAGAGGGTGCAGAGGAGATTAACAGACTAGTTCCACAGCTGTAAGGTTAGGTTGGAGAAGCTAGGGTTGTTCTCAGAGCAAAGGAGATTCAGGGGAGCTTTGATATAGGGTGTACAAGATTACGACAGGTTTAGAAAAGGTAGACAAAGAAAAGCTGTTCCCATTAGCTGATCATACAAGGACTAGGAGGCACAGATTTAAGGTTTTAGGCAAGAGATGCAGTGGGGATGTGAGGAAGAACTTTTTTTTTATTATACAGTGAGTGGTCATGACCTGGAACTCGCTGCCTACGAGGGTGGTGGAAGAGGAAGCGATCAATGAGTTCAAAAAGAAATTGGATGGACACTTGAGGGAAACAAACCTGCAGAATGACAGGGATAGAGTGGCGGAAGGGAACTGACTGGATTGTTCTAGAGAGCTGACAAGGAGTCGATGTATCAAATGGCCCCCTTCTGTGCAGTTAAGACTCTATGATTATTTCCATATCCCTCGTTTCCTTTAGTGCCCCAAAGTTTATCAATCTCAATTTCTGAATTTACTCAACAACTGAGCTTCTGCAGCCCTCTTGGGTTGGAAATTCCAAAGATTCACAACCTTTTGAGTAAAGAAATTTCTCATCTCTGTCCCAAGATTTTTCCTGAGACTGTGTCCCCAAGTTCTAGACTCTCCAATCAGGGGAACAGTCTCTCTGTATTGACCCCTTAAAGCCCTCTCATAAGCTAGTTATAGTTTTGACGTGATCACCTCTCATTCTTCTAAGTTCCAGGCCCAGTCTACTCAATCTCTATTCATAAACAACCCTCTCATCCCAGGAGTCAATCTAGTGAACCTTCTTTGCAATTTCTCTAAGGCAAGTATATCATCCCTGAGATAAGGAGACCAAAACATTACACAGTTCTCCAGATATGGTCTCACCAAAGCCCTCTATAATTGCAGCAAGAATTCCTTACTCAAACGTCAACCCCTTGCGATCAAGGTTAACATACCATTTGTCTTCCTAATTGCTTGCTGTACCTGCATGTTAACTTTGCAATTTGTGTATTCCTCTGAATACCAACATTAACTAGACTCACCTTTCAAAAAATATTCTGCTATTCTTCCTACCAAAATGGATAATTTCATACTTCCCCACATTATATTCCATCTGCTACTTTCTTGTTCAATCACCCTTTGCAGCCTCTTTGCTTTCACAAAAATACAGTTTAATACACAGCATAATGATGAAGCCATGAGGGCTTGGGCTGAAACGGAGAACAGCAGCCTGTGCAGTCACTTTTGTAATGTAGAAAAGTAGCCAAATCCTTGATTTGGGATTGCATGAAGAACATTTCTCTCCCAAACCATGAGAACTAACTTCCACCATAAAATGACGCATTACAGCCTGTAAGGATGTAAAACAAATTCCAGAGTAACTATTAACACCATTGTGTCAATGAGTTGGAGGTGGGGTGGGATTTATGTAAGGACTTGCAGTATCTGCTTTACAGCAAAAAAAGTCCATTTTACTCAGCAAACAGTCATTTAAAAAGGAAGAAATGCTGAAAATACTCAGCAGGTCTGGCAGCATCTGTGAAATCCACAGATGCTGCTGGACCTGCTCAGTATTTCCAGCGTTTCTTGTTTTTATTTCAGATTTCCAGCATCCGCAGTATTTTGTTTTTAACTTAAAAAGGATCTCGAACAACTAAAACAGAACTCATGACTAAAACCACAGCAACATCTTCTGATTAAAGCAGGGTGATTTCTCAGTGATTTGAAGATAGTTACATAATGCAAATTAGTTTAGTTTAGTTTAGAGATACAGCACTGAAACAGGCCCTTCGGCCCACCGAGTCTGTGCCGACCGTCAACCACCCATTTATACTAATCCTACACTAACTCCATATTCCTACCACATCCCCACCTGTCCCTACCACCTACCTATACAAGGGACAATTTATAATGGCCAATTAACCTATCAACCTGCAAGTCTTTGGCATGTGGGAGGAAACCGGAGCACCCGGAGGAAACCCACGCAGACACAGGGAGAACTTGCAAACTCCACACAGGCAGTACCCAGAATTGAACCCGGGTCGCTGGAGCTGTGAGGCTGCGGTGCTAACTACTGCGCCGCCCAAATTATTTGCGTAAAATCAATCCCAGCAACTTACAGCGGTGTGTTCTCTCCATTCTAGCCAGGAATAGTGCTGTCACAAATTTGCCAACAAATTCCTGCTTGATAAGGCACTGCTTTATTGGTTACCCATGTCCCTCAAATATTATCTCTGCAATGACAATGGTGGTGACGGACCCTTGGGTACTGATTAATAGAACCATCAGCTCCTGGTTCTCTTGCCCAAACAGCCACACATCGTGATCGACAGCAAGTGGAATCTGTCAAACTTGTTCAGAATAGTAAGCAAGAGTGATTATAGTAACAGGCTCATATCTAGCCCCAGACCAAGTCGAAGTGAAACCAAGAATGTTGGTGAGTAGAAAGCTAGAAATGGAATATTAAGAAGGAAAGACACCAACGTGTCTACAAAAGGTGACTAATAATTCAGGGATACGCAAATAAGAGTGAGATAAATATCTTAAATTTAAAAAATGCTGATCCCAAGACCAGCCTGACAACTCAAGCATGTAAAATGTCTGGAAAACAATAAACAGATGGAACCATAATGCAGAGAGATGTCTACATGACAGTACTTGCATGCTAACTGTACATGCTGAACTGTATAAAATTCAGGGCACACCAAATAGGAAATCTAAATATTGTTGCTAAGACCACATGAACAGTCTCAAACCCCTGATGAGTTTGTTACATAGGCAACTTTCATAAGTACTACATATGTTGGGTTTATATTGATTTGATACATAATTATTGATCAGACAAGTGTCTCGAGTCCCTGTGCCTTCACTGAATTAAGAGGACAAGGATTGTTCTAACATGTGCACTTTCAACTCGGGTCACTGGAGAGCAATCAAGAGCAGGAATTCCTTCCCAGTCTGAAGCTGCTGTATAATTCTAGGAACCAGGGAAGAAATAATGCACTAGTAAACTAAAAGTTGGGAGACACTGGAATTGTGTTGCATGAAGACAGTGAAAGAGTGAACTGATAATGGAAGTAGCTTACAATGCACAAATTGCTAATGGTCAAGAAAACATGCTATGCGAAATGAGAATTTTTAAATTCACCGGTTGGAAACCGACATTAAAAACTTATTAAAAGCTGGGATCCTACATTTAACTTTTAAAAAGCTGATAGCCAAGATGGCCACCACAATTTGTATCTGAAATACCTCACATTCCAGGACATCGAATTGGAGGCACATGTCCTAACAAGAATCCCATCCAGGACAATGCTTTGGCTGAGTAGATTATCCATATCACCCTTGTTAGGACATTCAAAGCCAACTTGAGGCATTCATGAGTGGAGATGCCCCTCCAGGGGATAAACACTGACAATACCACCTGAGAGAGATTTGAGTTTTAGACTTTGGACCTCATTAAAGACAAAGAGGATTGAGAGAACCATGTGACAGTCTCCCCAGAATGTGTAAAACTGAGAGTTTTATTACACACAGCAGACAAACTCCTGAGACTTTGAAGCAGACAGGCTTCGCGTGATAACCAGGCAGAACCCTAGTGGGGCTGTGTCTCACTCTTTCTCTCTGTCTCTCTCTTCAGATACGTCACAAGTTTGAAAACCGTCTGCGACTGTGGACCATCCAAGCCTACAGACTTTTTTTTATTCATTCATGGGATGTGGGCGTCGCTGGCCAGGCCAGCATTTACTGCTACAACAGATGCTAGGGAAAGAAATCCACCTACAGTTTTATCTCCCAGAAAACCCTGAGCCAGGTGGGCTAGTCACAAGGTACACTTCTACCAGCCAAAGACTTCAAGATCAGAACTTCAGCCAGAAGACAACACAATAGCCCAACTCCACAGACTGTATATTAATTTTTACTTGTTCTGGATCGAACCAAACCAAACTATTTCTTATCACTCTGTAATCTATTTGTGTGTATGATTCTCGTGTGCGTGTGAAAGTGTAGTGTAATTTTATTATTTTATCTAGATCGTGTTTAGATTTTTGTTAAGTACAATGAACTCAACTCTTTCTGTTTAAACTCAAGAAAACCTGTCTGTTGTGATCGTAAAAGAACCAATCAAAGAAAAAAAGTACAACACTCAGATGTTGGGAGCACAACCACTGTTCAAAAAGGAATAAAACCTGCTGTGGTCAAACAAGAGGAAAGGCAAGAAGGGAGCCTTGCGAGCCCTCCTTACCTGATCGTAACACTAATATTCAAAACAATCAGAACTTTTCATTCAAACCTGATCAAGTTGGAAACCAGAAGCAGCTAGAAATTTATTTTTATTGTGTTAGAAACTTGGTCGATAGATGGACCGACACACTAATTTTGAGAATAAACCACTGTACAATGCTGTTTCAAGTAATAGTTAGAAAGTACATTAAAATGAAAATCAGCTACCCACCAGAAGCAAAAAGACAGCAAGGAAACATAGGCTAACATGTTCAGCAGGAGCCTGAATGAACACTGAATTCCATCAGTTCCAGTCTCGGCTCCCCTTTGGGCAAATCCCCTCCCAAAATTCTGAAGTAAAACTGTGCACACAAATTAATGGAGTTTTTATGGCAGAATTTCAAAGTAATTATGATTTATGGGGCTATTTAATTAATTCCAGGACATTATACTTTGCCTAAAACTCTCCACTTAAAACACATTAGTGTAAAGTGCTAACCAGTGGTAAAAATGGCCGACAACAACGAATTAATACATAAATCCCTAACTGCAAATACATTTGGGTCGAGTAAGTTGTACAAGCTAGGGAGAGATAGCAGGAATGCAGAGGAAGCAGAAATGGATTCTAGAGAAAAGGAGAGCAGGGAAGGAAAACCTGACCAGTCTCCAACTTTTAAAAGGAACCCAGGGGATAAGCCAGCAGGGGTTCACCCAACATGTTTCCAGTGTGGCAATCCTGGGCATGTCCAGGTCAATTGTTGGTATGCCAAAAAACTAGCAGGAGGCGCTACAGTCAAGCCTGTGTCCATGACTTTGAAAGTTATTAGCCCGTGTTCTAATATAACGCAGGAGCAGAGCAAATATTAGAACTTTTTGCACGATGGAAAAATGACTCCTTTTGTGTTCCAGGCACCAGACAAGGAAATAACCATCCTCAGGGATACCGGTTGTTTTCAAACTCTACTAGTAGGCAAACTGAAAGAAATGCCACCGGGAAGCAAAACAAATGCTTCGGTATTAGGAAAAGGGCTTACTGACAAATGCTTAAAGGTTCCCTTAGTAATAGTTTACCTACAGAGTAAGTTGGGCACTGGGGTAGTGACAGTCAGAATTATTCTGAGCTTACTCATGCAGGGTGTAGACCTATTGCTGGGCAATGACTTGGCAGAAGGACAATGTTGTACCCAGAGGGTCCAGAGCAATCCACGGAGTCTGGAGAAACTGAGAGGAAAAAACAAAACTCTGTACAGCTGCAGAGGGCTGGGGAAATACCAAAAATCCCACAGGGGGGTGATAGAGCCAGAACAATTTAAAAGGGCCAGATAGAACCAAAAAGATTTAAAGAAGCTATGAGGAAAGACAAAAAAAACTGAAAGAAAAACAACCGAGTTATGGTTAACTGAAATTTTTTTGAAAGATTAAATAGGGCTGAGAAAAGTTCCTAAACAGGAAAGCCAAGAGTGAGGGAGGTGCCTCACCTAGTTGAATTTCCACAGGGGAGTACAGTGGAAGCTGGACCACCACCTGCGAGCAGTAGTGTTCCAGAGGACATGGGGCAGATTAGGGAAACACCTATCTCTGAAGTAAAAGGAAAAGGGAAGGTAACATATTGTAAAGTGAACCACACTTGTGAAAATCACAAGAAAACTAAAAGTGAGGTCAGCATGGATCTACCCAGTGAAGAACAACACACTCAGTGTCCAAATCCAAAATCCTAATCAAATACAACAATTTAGAGTCAGAACCCAGCAGTCAGAACAAGAGGCAGGAAGAAATCCCAGATGTCTTGCAGGGGTTAAAATCAATGTATCACTCTTCTCTTCTTCTTCTTTGGCCTCCTTATCTCGAGAGACAATGGATAAGCGCCTGGAGGTGGTCAGTGGTTTGTGAAGCAGCGCCTGGAGTGGCTATAAAGGCCAATTCTAGAGTGACAGGCTCTTCCACAGGTGCTGCAGAGAGATTTGTTTGTCGGGGCTGTTACACTATCGCCCTAGAAATAATATTATCAATGTACCAGAATCTGGATGGTTAATGTCATGAATTGTGGAAGCAGTAGTCAAGGGGTTAAAGCTTGTACATAGAATTTTGCTGCAAGCAGTAACAGAAATTTGCTTACTACAAGCTTCACTGACAATCACATGGTCCTGGAGATTAACATTCCTAAAGTAGTACAAACTGGTGTGAGAGAAACTAAAATCCCGTTTGGCAGTCTGTAACCAAAAGAAATTCAATATTCCGATGGTAGCTCATCCAAAGGAAGGATGAAAGAAAAAACGTAGGCTGGAAGCCTGAGGAGTGAATAAAATGAATGTGCAAAGTGATGTGACCCTAAACTGTCTTACTGTTTCTTTTTCCCTGTTTCTGAAGCTAAATAAAAACATAAAAGTGAAATCCATGAAATTTCATTTTTTCCCCTTTTGGGGGAGGTGCCATCCATATCGGAGGTGCAATGATACAACAGTCACGGAGTAACTCTTAAGATTTATGAAAAAACGGACCTTATCTTTAAAAAAGTGATCCATTATTTAAACAAAAAATGAACCATGGTCCAAAATGGCTGCCGAATCAAATAGCCTTTTGTATATTCAAATAGTTTGATAAAGACAAAGGTCAAATCTTCAAAGCCAAAAGGTGATAAGGAAACCAATCTTACACCAGTTATAGAAACATTCCAGAATTGAACGTTCTCTTCTAAAACAAAGGAGGTGTGAAGTAGTCATGTTCTGGGCCATTGTGCGACCAGCATGTGAGAAGAAACCAGAATGTGTCCAAACAGGAGGTGAGAAGTGAGAGTTTTACCTTTTAAAAAGACAGCCAGAAAGAGAGAGAGAAAGACCGACCCAGAAGGTGAACCTACTTGTAACAGCTGGCATTCTAAGAAGCCAGAAAGCACATGTCCTGCTGGAAAAGATCCGACATCTACATCATCCATCAGAGAGAGAGAGAGAGAGACAGAAGTTATCCACCAACTTCAACAGAACCTTCAATCAAGAGATAAATCTACAATCACCACAGGCCTGCAACTGTCTGGTCTCAAGAGAAGTCAACAGGTTTATCGTAACCCTTCTCCCCTGCAAAAACCCACCTCCCACTCTTCCCTATCAGTTTCTTATTGCTTCTATGTGTGTGTGTGTGCACCCATGCGAATGCATTAGTGAATGAGATTGTTACAATTTCGGTATCAGGCACAGTGAACAATAAACAATTGACTTTCTGTTTTTAAAAGTGTACAAGGAAACCTGTTCTTGTCTGCTTATTTGAAAAATAAAACATAAAGTTTCTAAACTCTGAATACAATTTCACTTGCTGTAGTCAGGTGGGCTAAAATGTACTGAATAAAGAGCGAGGGGAATTTAAACAGTTTAAGAGGGTAGATTGGGGGAGAAAGTACTAAGAAAGGGAGCAGATGGCCATGGATAGAGTTGCACAGCAAGGGAGCTTCCAAGGGAGCTAATAGCCCAGGAGCCATCTTGGATCTAATATTGGCCTTTATTAGCCACTCCAGGCGCTGCTCCACAAACTGCTGACCACCTCCAGGCGCTTACCCATTGTCTCTCGAGACAAGGAGGCCAAAGAGAGAGAGACTCTGGAAGTGGTTCAAGAGTTCATCTACCTAGGCTCAACTATCACCAGTAACCTGTCTCTCGATGCAGAAATCAACAAGCGCATGGGAAAGGCTTCCATTGCTATGTCCAGACTGACCAAGAGAGTGTGGGAAAATGGTGCACTGACATGGAACACAAAAGTCCGAGTGTATCAAGCCTGTGTCCTCAGTACCTTGCTCTATGGCAGCGAGGCCTGGACAACGTACGTCAGCCAAGAGCGACGTCTCAATTCATTCCATCTTCGCTGCCTCCGGAGAATCCTTGGCATCAGGTGGCAGGACCGTATCTCCAACACAGAAGTCCTTGAGGCGGCCAACATCCCCAGCTTATACACACTACTGAGCCAGCGGCGCTTGAGATGGCTTGGCCATGTGAGCCGCATGGAAGATGACAGGATCCCCAAAGACACATTGTACAGTGAGCTCTCCACTGGTATCAGACCCACCGGCCGTCCATGTCTCTGCTTTAAAGACGTCTGCAAACGCGACATGAAATCCTGTGACATTGATCACAAGTTGTGGGAGTCAGTTGCCAGCTATCGCCAGAGCTGGCGGGCAGCCATAAAGGCGGGGCTAAAGAGTGGCGAGTCGAAGAGACTTAGCAGTTGGCAGGAAAAAAGTACCGAAGCACAAGGGGAGAGCCAACTGTGTAACAGCCCCGACAAACAATTTTTTTCTGCAGCACCTGTGGAAGAGTCTGTCACTCTAGAATTGGCCTTTATAGCCACTCCAGGCACTGCTTCACAAACCACTGACCACCTCCAGGCGCTTATCCATTGTCTCTCGAGACAAGGAGGCCAAAGAGAGAGAGAGAGGTCAGGTGGGGAGTTGAACAGTGGGAATCACCCATGTCACACCACGTGGCTGTAACAAATTGGGGGCTCGTATGGGATCTGAACTGCTAGACAAATCAGAGATTTGGGAAATGGGAGGAAAACTGACCTCTAAAAGTGTGGAAAAATAAACACGTTTTCTTGTAGTTTTCTGCTTTTATTTCTCTACAATGCTAGAGATAGAGAGATGTTCCATGATCAGTTAAACAAGTTAAGTGTTGAAGATTTAAAAAGCTTCGCTACAGAGGTGGGAGTCACTTTCAGACAAAAAGCAAATAAAGCTGAACTGGTGAAAAGTCTAGCCAACCATTTTACACTTAACCCTGAGCTAGAAAAAGAAAGCCTAATGTTAAGACGTTAATGTTAAGTCTATGACTCTATGACATGCCACACCTCCTAGTTTGGTATCATCAGCAAATTAAAAAAATTTGCTCTGTATTCAAGTCATTTTTATATATAAATGCAATGATCTTAGCACCATTTGGGAACACCACTGTCTACCATCCTCCAGTCTGAAAAACAACAATTTACTACAACTCTTTGTTTTCTGTCCTTAAGCCAAGCTGACAGTGACCCTCCTATTCCATGAGCCTCAAATTTGTTTATCAGCCTCTTATGTGGTACTTTGGATTTTAAGAAAGCATTTGACATAGACAACATCCATTGCATTCCCTTCATCAACCTTCTCTGTTACTTGATCAAAACGTACTTATATGCTTACTCTTATGACTCGTTGTTCTTTGATGTGGGTTCTTTGCTACTTGGGATACTATTTTTAAACTCTTCCAGTAACATCACTTCTCTCAAATTTTCATAAGTGGTTCTAACTGGAGAAACCGTATCCAGCGATCAAAGCTATATGTTTGATTCTTTCGAATTCAATGCAAGTCTGTGTGGGTCTTTTCCAGGTGTGTCTGAATTTCTGTCTATATGCTTCCGGTACCAGCTCACATGCATTTAGAATTACAGTTTTACTTTGTTCATAATCAGAGGAACTTTCTTCTGTTAACAGGGTAAAAGCTTCGCGAGCCCAACCCGTGAACTCGCCTTGTAAGAGGAAAGTTCAAAATTCTTGAGGCCATTATAGCCTGGTAGCTTTTTCTGAAATGTGATAAAATATGACTCAACCTTCTCCTCATTAAATTTTGGCACCAGTTTTGAGTATCTCGGCAAATCAAAGTTTTGCTCTGAATTGGGTATAAGGTTTGAGGGACGTGCAGCATTTTCATTCTGGGTTTGCAGTCTCTGTAAACTCAAACCTTCTTGTAGCTTCCTCTCTTTGCATTTCCCTTTCCGCTTTTTCTTTCTGAAATTGCATCTCCTCCCATTTTAACTGCAACTGCATCTTGTCCCTTTTTAACTGCAAACTAAATTCAGGCTCAAGTTATTTTTTTCAGACTCTGATTCTAGGCTTTCTTTTTCAAGCTCAGGGTTAAGTGTAAAATGGTTGGCTCGACTTTTCACCAGTTCAGCTTTCTTTGCTTTTTGTCTGAAGGTGACTCCCACCTCTGTAGCTAAGCTTTTTCAATCTTCAACACCTAGTTTGTTTAACATATCATGGGATATCTCTCCCTGCTCTACAAACTCCTTAGCATGAAATGTGGCCATTTCTTTTGTTTCTAGCACCATAGAGAAAAAAGTATATAAGAATACAAGAAAACCTGGCTCATGGCCGGCAATGTTGGGGTCAAGGCCAGTTGGGTCCAATAACTATACATTAGAAGAGCCTCCTGGCTCATGGCTGGAATATAGAGGGTTATGACAGTTTACCACCCCCCCCCCCCCCCCTCCGCACCCCATCCCCCTGAACAAAGGAATTTAAACTCTTCCCACTGCCAATTTGTGGGTGGGCTCTCTGAACACAGACTGGGGATGGATTCATGATCAGCACTTGTGTTGGGGACACAACAATGGAACTGGGTAGGTCAGTGATCCCATGGGAAGGTCCAGCCAGTCAGAAGCAGAGTAAGTAGAAAGCTTGATTTAAAGTTTTACTCAGGCAATACTTATGGGTAAGAGATATGTCACTTATTCATGACATAGTGAGACACTGAAGTGTGTGCAGTGGCAGAACCTTTAATATGTCCTACACAGATAATTCTGAAATGGTTTCAGTTGAATGGAAGCTGCTTCGCCAAACCCACTTTCAAAATGGAGACCAGAGATGAATTGTCCCAAGGACCATTAAGGTTTCCAGCACAGGAATCCATTTAGCCTGTGGTATCTGTGCCAGCTCTTTCCTAGAGCAATCCAAGACCAATCCCACTGCCCCATTCTCTCCATTCAGCTTTTCTTTGTTACAAATATTTATCCAATTTTCCTGAAAAGATGTGATGGTCCCTGCCACAACTATTCCCCGTGGCAAACTGTTTCATGCTCCAACCTCCCTCTGTAAATACATTTCTGCTAACCTCTATCTTGCTATTAGTAATAATATTCAATTAATGGCCCTCATCATGATTTCACCAGTCAGAGGAAATAGTCTTCACTCTGTCAAAATCCTTCAACTTTCTAAAAGTCTCCATTAAATCTGGTTTGGAGAAGGCACCGAGGAGATGGCAGAATTTTCCCAGCCTCGGACTGGTGAGTTTGGAGGCGGGCGGAGGGGGGGTTGCAGGGGAGGTCTGGAAAAATAGCGAGGAGCCGACAATTTAAATAATTAAGGCCCCAACTATGGGTGGTCTAGAGGGCTCGCCAGTATTTTGCCGGGGGCAGAGCAGACCCCCATCATGTGGTTCAGCCCCTCGGCAGTAGGTTGGGGGGCCATCAGAGCTGGAGGCTCCGTCTCCCTAAAAGGGGGCCGTGGGCATCAAAGGACGCCCCTGCGACCGCAACGATCCAAGCAGATGAGGTCCCCCTCAGATCGGAGGACCCTACCACCTACCCCCCTTCAGTAATTATTTATTTTGACGGCTTCAACGGCATTTAGACACCCTCTCTGTCTCCTACCTGTTCCAGCAGTGCCCACTTCTCCCAGTGAGGCTGCCAAGGCTGTAGGGCTGCTGGCCCTGTGACTGGGTCATTGTCCTTACTAGGACGGTGAGTGTGGAGGTGGCCAGCTAGGAGGCTGCCTCTGGGAAAATAGCTCCCCTAGTCTGGCTCCTGGCAAGTGTGGGCTCCGGATCCCCATTTGGTTCCGATGTTGGTGTGCTGAAGCCCATGGGAAAATCCTGCCCAATTTATCAGAATTATGTCAGGGATGAGGAAATTCAGGTCTTTGGAGAGACTCAAGAAGCTGGACTTACTCTCTTTAGAGTAAGGAGGAATAAGGGGAGATTTCATAGAGATGTGCAAAATGATGAAAGGTTTTGATAGTTTCTCTCTATCTACTCTGTTTCCACTGGCGGGAGGGCCAGTAACCAGAGGACATTCATTTAAAATGATTGGCAGAAAAGCCATGATGAGGAGAATTTCATTTTACTCAGCCGATTGTTGCAATCTGGAATGCATTGCCTTAGAGGATGGTGGAAGCAGATCCAATGTTAACTTTCAAAAAGGATTTGGATATATACTTAAAAAGGGAAGATTTGCAGGGCTATGGGGAAAGCGCAGAGAGGTAGGACTAATTGGCAGCTCTTTTAGAGAGCTGGCACAAACACACTGGGCTGAATGGCCTCATTCTGTGATGTAAGATTCAATTAAATCTCCTCTTAGCCTTCTCTGTTCCAGTGAATATAGTCCCAGTGGCTTTAACATCCTTTCTGTAACAAATAGATTAGTTGATCTGGAAATTAGTCAACATCTGAGGGCTTTGGTTTAGGTGTTAGTTGAATTGGCTGCAGTCAAATTAGATTGTGTGAGTGTTTGCTCATTAGACTTCTGTGTAAAAGTTTCCATCATGGGTGATTGACAGCTCTGACCTCAGAGACAATGGCACTGGAGAATTCTCCTCAAGCCTTTAGTTCTGACAGAAAATCCAAACTTTGTGGTTTGACCTGACATTCCTATTGTTGACACACAATGTCGCAAAGGAAAAGAATCGCAAAATGAAAACATGAATTTAATTCAAAATTTCTCTTTCTGTTCGGACGCCAAGAAAAAAGGGAATTTTAACTCGATGAATTGATTTTAATTTGCTTGATTTTAAGTATGGCACTGATGTTTGCTGTAGCACTTGGCTTGTGGTTTATTTTATTTTCACATGAATTGGCTGTCTTTTTTTATATTCTACAAATTTAATTTATAGAGCATAAACTGGCTGTTGCACTCCTTATATTACAACAGTGTCTACACTTCAAAAGTACTTCATTGGCTGTAAAGAACTTTGGGATGTCCTGAGGTTGTGAAAGAAAGCCATGCCAATACAAGTTTTCTTTCGAATTTAACCTGCAAATAGGTTTGACCCAGTAGGAACATAGGAGCAGGAGTACATTCAGCCCATCGAGCCTGCTTCGCCATTCAATACAATCATGGCTGATCATCCACTTCAATGCCTTTTTCCCCACACTGTCCTCATATCCCCTTATGTCATTGGTATTTAGAAATCTGTCAATCTCTGCTTTAAACATACCCAATGACTGAGCTTCCACAACCCTCTGGGGTAGAAAATTCCAAAGATTCACAACCCTCTGAGTAAAAAGATTCTCCTCATCTCTGTCCTAAGTGGCTACCCCCTTACTTTCAAATTGTGTCCCCTGTTTCTCGACTCACCAATCAGGGGAAACATTTTACCTGCATCTACCCTGTCTATCCCTTTAAGTATTTTGTAGGTTTCAAGAGATCACCTCTCATTCTTCGAAACTCTAGTGAATACAGGCCCAGTTACCCCAATCTCTCTTCATAGGACAGTCCCACCATTCTGGGCAATAACATTCTTAGGCAATAATATCCTTCCTAAGGTAAGGGGACCAAAACTGCACACAGTATTCCAGGTGTGGTCTAACCACAGTCTATACAATTGAAGCAAAACTTCACTACTCCTGTACTCAAATCCTCTTGTGTTAAAGGCAAGCTTTAGTCTGTACACACTGGGCTGTGGTCATGGCCTGTTGCACCTTTCAAGAGTGACAGAAGGACCTGGCGGACATCCAACGTGATCTTTGATGAACTACAAACTGTAATATGGGTTAAACCTGGCAGAATAACACATAACAGCATGTGTACAGACGAGTCAGTCTGTTGTGAACATGAGACAAAAACTAAGCTGTAACAGTTGCTTCACCTACTTGTTAAAACTATTAATCCCTCGGGCAAACATTCCAACTCAGGTGCAGACTAAGATAAACTTGCTGGAGTGGAACTGCTCACTGTCCGATCTGAGAATAGTTATCAGCTAAAAGCAGATGCCAACATGCCATCAGGGAGATCAGACCTGTCCCTTCCAGCAGCTGTCTGCTCAACCGGGAAATGAGAGACAGCTTCACAGGGTCTCTTGTTGACTGATAAGCCTGTCACGCAACCCCTCGGGGAGCAGCTCGGCTGGATCCAGCATTTTCACAGAGCATTTATTGTCTCGCCCTTTTCTAATTGCCCAGAGGACAGTTCAATGGGTTCCAACAGTGCTCCAGTACTCCATTTCTCATGTCTGAGCCTCAATGCAGACAGGCAGGCACCCCCCACCCCCCCCTCCTCCACCACCATCAGGTAGGGTTACTAAACCCCCCAGGATTGTCCTGGAGTCTCTAGGAATTCAAGATTAATCCCCTGGACACTGCACAATTCAGGAGACAAATCAAGGCAAATTTGTGATTTTTTTCCCATTGTATTGGAACACTTCTGTTTATTAGTTTTTAACACATTGCAGGTGGGATAAAAACTGACAGTCAAGAATCATCTGACGGGTGACAAAGAGCCTGTTCGCTTTCCAATTGGTGCAGGCAGGCGATGCATTGTGAGGATTGATGTGTCAGACAACCAATGGCAGAAGAGCAGGGGCGGGCCAGCTGCCAACAGGAGGGTATATTATAAAACCTCCAGAACTGCCTCCAGCTGGGGTTAGCAACTCTACTCCAGGCAGGATCCTGAAGCCAATCCAGAGCAGCTGGTTAAGCTTGAGGGGCATGTGATTGGATATATCAATCAATCGGAACCAAATTTTACAGGCAAAGGCACTACTTCTTATAGAACAGAAGCACACAAATTGGAAAGAGCTCAGGGTCAAGACCCTGATCTTATTTGAGTTAGCTGATCACAACTGGATAGTGGTAAAGGTGCTAGAATTGGCCACAGCTCCTGATCACCATCCTGTAGCAATGCTGGAAAGTACAGGTGCAAGAGGAGACCAGGATTGTGCTCGGTTGTGAGATCTTCCACAGTCAGATAACCTGTCGATATTCACTGTCAAGAATCAGGCATGAGTGATGAATAGTTGGGAAAGCTATTGTGCACTTGTGGAACTGTTACCCCAATGAGGGCATGAGTGATTTCAGGAGATGAAGGAGGGGCGAAAAATCATAGATAAAATTAAATGCATAAAAATGTTTTTAAGAACTCGTTGTGATCTTGTTCACATTAAGAAACACTGTTTTCCATCTGATGCATTCCACCATGTACTATAATATTACAAAAGTGGCATTATGTGCAAACTGGCCTCTCCCTTTAAGGTCACATGGTCCAAATGTTAACCATCGGTAGATCCCGATGTCAATTGTTTTTCTGTAGAATTTCAGACGACTGTAACACTGCAGCTGTATCGCAAGGTCGGAAAAAAAATCAATAGAAATTGACTGGCTTTCTTGCTGTTATATTTAATAATTTGTCATGCACGGAAGAAGCTGTGATGAAATAAACAATGAAATGGAAGAATTATGAATTTAAAAAGTCAACTGTTAAACAAAACCACAATAGCATGGACACTTGCACTACAGTCAAAATGGAGTAATGGTCACGTGATCCTCTTGTACTGGAAATCAACAAACCTGTCTGAAAAGATGGAACTCGTTAACCTCATCTGAAATAATTCTGGAGAGAACACCTTTGAAATTGAAAGAAACACTATTATATATTAATGACTGTAATCGACACGAATGAACTAACAAAGGATTCTGGAGACTGACTGACTTACAGCCCAAAACAAAAATGATTAGGTGCGAAATGGCACCGTGTTAATGGAGTGGTCCCCATTCAAACATCAACCAATAGCCATGGTTATTAAATCCTGGCCCATTGTGTGGTCACACCAGGGGAGTGAGCCATGTGTCTCCTAACAGAAACTCAAATGTGATGGATTTCTACCTTAAAAAGGTAGTCCTCTAGAGAGGGGAGATCAAGCCAACATTTTCAGAAAGCAGCACAGCCAGAGGCTGTGCAAGATCCAGCCAAACAAGAAGAACCCTGCTGAACAATAACTGAACAACCACTACAAAGAAACATCACAAAGTGACTTGAAGACTGTCCATCTGTGAAGTTAACAACATCTACACCACCTGCTTTGTGCTGAGTTTTAACCATTAGAACTCTACAACATCTCAACTAGTTCAAGACCACAAACACCTAGATCACCTTTAAAAAGAATTTCCACCTAAGGGAAGATTCAACAGGTTTACTGTAACCCACGAACACTTACCTCATTTTGGATGTTAAACTTACTCTTACCCTTTTCTATCTATCTATTCTTGTGTATGTGTTTGTGAGTGAATGCGTGTGTGACTATTTCGGGAATTGTGTAAAAATAAAAAGGTTTTCTTGTAGGTTAAAAAAACTATCCTTTGTCTGTTAATTTAACCTTAAAAAACACTCAAGGGCTAATTCACCATTTTAAACAAAACACGTTTTTGGTCAGTTGGAATGTGAACGGGGGTGTCATGATCCTGTTGTTTTTTTCAGGAAGATATGCAGTGTGTCTTTAAGACAGCAAAGGATCAGTACTCCTTTAAGACAGCCAGCTTCAGAAGGTTGCCCTGGATACAACCATTCAGAGATCCAGAAAAGGATATACAATGTTGCAACTGACTTTTGAAAAGAAAAACTGGCTTTTGCAGAGACAGTTGAGACACAGACACAGCTGGGACAGCGTGAACTGAAGAAGAGAGCGCTGTCAATTTAAATTGAAGGAATTGAAGTTAGACTGATTATTTTTACCCCTCAAAATTCTAAAAGCTAAGCCAGATTGATTCTTTTGAAAGTGGTTTCGAGTTGTTGATCTGCTGTAGTCATCGCTGGAAGGAAGAGGAGTTTGAAGCTTTGGATGTTGGACTGGATTCCCGAATTCCTAATCAGACCCTGGAAGATTGCGAGTGGTCTTTGAATCAGAGGACTGTTGGTCAGGAAGCATAAATCTGCAAGGACTTTGTTATTCTATTTTTTTTTCGGGCAGCTAATTAAACTCCAAACTTCAGATATTTTGGGTGTATGTTTGTGAATGCGGGAGTTAGATTTTTTTTTTTAAATAAGGATATAAGGTCTTTAGATATTGGTTTATCTTAGCAGTGTTTAAGATTTTTTAAAGTTTTTCTAATAAACAGTTAATTTGTTAATATCTAAATATACCTGGTTTGGTTCACCTCATTTGGGGTTAATAAATTGTTCAATTAGGCTGTGGCTTTCTTTGATTTGGGAAGGCTTAAAGTGATATGTTATGCAACCTGTGGAGTGACGGGACTGAATTGACAGTACATTGCCCCACCGCAATCAGAATCATATATTTTGATTGGGGGCTTTGTATTGAGCAGTCGTGTCATAACAGTGGGAACCACCCATAGCCCTTTCCACCTGTGCGTAACAAATTAGGGGCTTGTAGCCAAGAATTTTGAACAATCAGATTAAATGAGATTTGAAAAAGGAGGAAAGTTAACCTCTAAAACTGGAAAATTGAACAAACAGGTTTTCTTGTATCATTCTTCTCTATAGTGCTACAAACAAAGGATATGGCCACATTCAATGCTGAAGAGTTTGTAGAGCAGGGAGACATCTCCCATGATAAGTTAAATCAATTAAGTATTGAAGGTTTAAAAGCTCTAGCTGCCCAGGTGGGAGTCACTTACAAGCAAAAAACAAAGAAACCTAAAATAGTGAAGACTCTAGCTAGCTATTTTGATCTTACCACAGAACTGGTAGAGGCAAGCACGGAGTCTGAAACTGAAAGGATAGCCCTAGCTAGAATTCAGAAGGAAAGGGAGAAGTTGCAGTTGAGGAGAGAGGAGATGCAATTTTAGAAGGAAAGAGAGGAAGCAGCAAGAAAGTTTGAGTTAGAAAAGTTGGAAGCACAAGGTGAGAATGTCACCAGCTACTCAAACCTTACACCTAATTCATGGCAAAACTTTGATGCATTAAGACACTCATGATTAGTGTCAAACTTTAATGAGGAAGAGGTCAAGTCCCATTTTATCTCCTTTGAGAAAATAGCTAACAGGTTAAACTGGCTGAAAGAATATTGGCCCCTCCTCTTACACAGTGAATTGGTGGGTAGAGCTCGTGAATTTAAGTCCATTGTTACGACCAGGTGAGGAAGGGGTCGCAGGCTCCCCTGTCGCCCCTTCTCTGGTTTGACCGCAACAGGTTTATCCTTTTTTAACACAGTGATTGAACTTACCACCTCAGTGAGCACTTGCTCCTGTTCCTCTAATATAATTGTAAACTGTTGGCTCATTTAAGGTCAATGGGTGTCAATGGCTTCTGACGACCACATATTGACATGGCTAGCTCAGATAATTGAATTGGAAAGCGCCCCATTGTTTTGGCTAGGCTGAGTCAACCATGTCTGTCTCCAGTCCAATCCTTTGTTTTTTTTCACATGCAAATGTTTGTGGCCATATTGGGTGCTAGCTGTTCTTTTTAAAAAGTGGTTTGTAACAATTTCCAGTAAATATCTCAGGCAAAGTTCCACACGAGGAAATCAATATTTTCCATTTGGCATGTGGGGTTTTCATCACACCATGTTATCAGCAGTAAACTCCCTTGATCATAAACAAGCAAAAACTACAAAATTAAGCGTTTATGAGTTAGTTCCTGAAACCCATCGGCAACAGTTTCAAAATGCTAGGAAACGATGTGCCCAAACCTTTATCGAATTTGAAAGAATTAAACATATGGCTTTTGATTGCTGGATCCGATCTATTAAGTTAGATCTCACATATGAAAATATGAGGGAAGTGATTTTACTAGAAGAATTCAAAAATAGCATACCCCTTAACATAAGAATCATAATGAAAAACAAAGAATTACAAAGGTAAGTGAAGCAGCTGCGATGGCAGACAATTATGAGCTCACTCATAAATCCTTTTTTCAGGAACAACCCTTCCATAATAATTCCCAGAGGTCCAAAAAGGACAGCAAGTGGGATAATGATAAAAGGTGGGGTGCCAGTGAAAAAGGAACCAAAAGCGAGAATGCAAGAAGTCGTCCACCAGTAAGGAAAGAAAGTGCAGAGAGCAGGAATGTTTTCCACAGACCTGTGTGTTCCCATTGCAGTAAAACAGGGCATGTCCAAACCGACTGCTGGAAGTTAAAGGGGAAGCCAGTAAATTTTGTGGGCATTCACAAGGCAAGCCTAGAATAGGATACCAAAGCAGGCAACCAGGCAGACAAGCCTGTGACCCTTACCATAGTAATGGACCCCATAAAGAATACCTTGCTAGGTGTGACAGAAATAGAGACGATCCCTGAAATTTCTCAGGATTTTGTTTTGAAGTGAAAGGGTTCCCCATACCCCTCTAATGAAACAGGCAAATGCATTGCCCTGCTCTGAGATACAGGGGCCACTCAGTCCTTAATCCTAGGTAAAGGTATGCTTTCCACCAAAGAGTTCACTCAAGGCAAAGGTTCTGGTAAGAGGCATTGAAGGAGGATACATGTCAATGTCCTTGTATCGAGTCCACCTGCAGTGTGACCTATATCGGGACCAGTCACAGTAGGGATTGTTCATAGTCTGCCTGTGGTTGGAGTAGATTTGCTGCTAGGCAATGATCTGGCTGCAGGTAAAGTGGTAGCATCTCCAGTGGTCTTAAACCAGCTAATTGAGGCCAAGGAGACAGAACAAATACAGGAAGAAGTCCCTGGAATATTCTCTGACTGTGTGGTAACTAGATCCATTGCTAAGCAAGCTCCAACAGAGAAAGCTGATCCAATAATTCAGTCAGATGACCCTGAGGTCTGGCTGGCTGGAACTTTTTTTGGAGAGTTACGGGAGGTATACAACAGACCTTCCTTAATTGAAGCCCTGCAGACAGACCCGGATTTAAAAAGGATAGTGCTGACAGCCTATTCTGAGGCAGGGGCAGAGAAACTGCCTGAGTGCTACTATTTTAAAAATGAAATCCTGATGATAAAATGGAGATCCCCACAGCGACCTGCAGAGGAGGAGTGGACAGTAGTTCACCAAATTGTAGTCCTCCCAAATATTGTAGGGAGATTTTGAGGATTGCCCTTGAAATCCCTATGGCTGGGCAAGTGGATATCAGAAAGACCCAGGCCCAGATAAGCCAACACGTTTACTGGCCACAAATCCACAAGGATGTGGTTAAATTTTGCAAGACCTACCGTACCTGCCAAGTTGTTGGGAAACCACAGCCCACAAACAAAGCTGCTTCACTGGAACACTACTATCAAAACCGTGATCTGGGCATATTGCTGTGATTACCCCCATGATTAGGATAAAGGAATAGCCTTCTTGTTGCTTGCTACCAAAGATTCACCAAATGAATCCACAGTCCATTTGAATTAGTTTTTGGACATGAGATATTGGTTCCCTGAAACTGATTAAAGAACACTGCATCAAAGGGAGGAAACCTCACTTCTAAATTACGTGTCCACCTTTCGTGAGAGACTTTCTAAAGCCTGTGCTGTAGCAAAAGAACACCTGAAAGCAGCTCAGCAAAACATGAAAAGAGAGGTAGACGAAAAGGCTGCAGCCCGAAAATTCAAACTAGGAAATCAGGTTCTGGTACTTTTACCATTACAAGGCAAACCTCTAAGAGCCAGATTCAGTGGCCAAGGCAGTATAGGGGAAAAAGGTGAATGGCATAAAATACTTGATTAATATCCCAGACCGGAGAAAAAAACCAAGACTGTGTCACATCAATATGCTAAAATAATACCACAGCTGGGAACCAGATAGACCAGCAAGTGTATGCCAAACAATAAAAGCAGTAGAGGAAGTTATATGGGTGGCATCCTTCCATGTACGAAAGATGATGGACATGCAGCAAACAATTCATTTAGGTGGGGTGTCTTCTCTAGGTGCATCTTTGCTGATGGCTGTGAAGGCCAATCCTTGAGGCGTAGATTCTGCCACAGGTGCCGCACGTGAAGCTGCCAAGTGATGCTGTGAGTTGTTGTTTTTGACATTGGCACCTGTTGCCAAGCTGCTGTAGCAAATGATTGTCATGGTAGTACACACCAGTCCACAGGATTCATTGCCATTTCCCTCTTTTGCCAGCCAGTGACTCCCAGGTACAATAGTTGACATTTAGGCCCTTCACGTCATGCTTGCAAGCTTCCTTCAAATGCAGCTTTGGGCACTTCGCTAGTCATCTGGCCCTGGTCACCTTACCATACAGAAGGTCCTTGGATATGCAACCGTCTTCCATCCTGCAGACGTGCCAATCCACCAAAGCCACCTCTTTGATTAGTCCCAACACACTTGGCAGCTCTGCCTTGAGAAGACTGCCACATTTGTGATTTTATCCTGCCTGGATATACCCATAATGTGCCGCAGACAGTGACGATGGAAATTATTGAGCTTCTTTTCCTGGTAGCTGTAAGTCGCCCAGTGTTTCACAGCCATACAACAAGGTGTTGAGAACATAGGCCTTATAAACCATGAGCTTGGTCCTAAGGGTCAGCTTGGTGTTATCCCATGAGCATTTCGCAAGTTGGCCAAAGGTGGTAGCTGCTTTCCCTATGCATGTTTCGAGCTCTGCATCAAGGGACAGATTGTCTGTCACCGTGGACCCAAGGTAGCAGAATTTGATAACCACTTCCAGTGGAGTGTTATTTAGTGTAATTGGGGTGGAGATGCAACACCTTGTACCATGACCATGGTTTTCTTGACACTTATAGTCAAGGAGAAAAAGTTACAGGCATGGAAGAGACAGTCCATGAGTCTTTGAGTCCAGGAAGGCAGCACTAGTGAAAAAGAACTATGTGGGAAAGAGAACTCGGAAAATTCTCAAATCAAACTCCCCCACCATAAAATTGGAAACTAAGAAATATTAAGGCGACTAGACACCATATTCAACTATCTCTCAAAACAACAGAGTCAGGAGCCAACAACACCCTCTAAGGGAGTTTGAGGAAATTTGGAGGGACAAATCAGGTCACGCATCCTTAACCATACACGATATAGATGTAGGAGAGACCCCACCAATAAAACAGAACCCATACAGACTGAGCTTTGACAAATTGGCTCAGGCCTGCACAGAGATATATGTTGGACAACAATTTAATTGAACCCAGCCAAAGTAGCTGGAGCTCCCCTATTGTGCTATTACTAAACCTGATGGATCAACCAGACTTTGTATTGATTACCGCAAAATTAATGCAGACTCATATTCAATCCCTCATATTGAAGACTGCACTGACTGAGTAGGAAGCTCCACCTACATTAGTAAAATTGATTTATTGAAAGGATATTGGCAAGTGCCCATAACCATCCAAGCTTAAGAAATTTCTGCATTCGTCACCGCCGCTGGCTTATTCCAATGTAAAGTAATGCCATTTGGTTTAAAGGATGCCCTAGCAACTTTCCAAAGACTCATGAACCAGGTGGTAGCTGGTTTAAACACTGTTTTGTCTACCTGGATGACCTGTTAGTTTATAGTGATACCTGTGAAGACCACCTGCACCCTTTAAGGGAACTCTAAGTGTTTACAGAAAGCTCACCTAGTGGCCAATTTAGCAAAGAGCGAGTTCGCTAAGGCTAAATTAACCTGTTTAGGTCACATCGTAGGCCAAGGTCAGGTGTTGCCAAGGGCAGCAAAAGTGCAAGCTCTGGTAATTTCCCCATTTCTAAAACAAAGATGGAAATAATGCGTTTCTTGGGAATGTGTGTATTTCACCGAAAATTTGTTGTGAATTTCAGCAACCTAGCTACACCTTTTAACTGACGTTGAAGAAAGGTGTAAAAGTGATGTGGTCAGAGCGATGTCAGCTAGCTTTTGAAATGTTGAAGGCAATCCTAATAAATGACAGTATTGGCAGTCCCAAATTTCAACATGCCCTTTAAAATGGCTATTGATGCCAGTGATGTCGGGGTGGGAGCCATCCTATTCAAAATGACGATTCAGCTCTCAAAAGGCCAACTGGCTATTTTTCTAAAAAAATTAAACAAAGATCAAAAAATTCCACCACAGAAAAGAAGGCATTAGGGCTCCTACTTGCCTTTCAACATTTCAAAATCAATGCCAATAACAGACCACAACCCCATAAAATTCCTGGAAAAATTCAAAGTTAAAATTCTAGACCATTTCGATGGAGTTTGCTCATCCAGCCATTAAACCTGAAAATTGTACATGTAGCTGGGAAGGATAACTTTATAGCAGATGCCTTGTCTTACTTTCCTTCTTTGAGAGGGAAAAAAAACAAAAAATGAAATAAAAGGAATTTCATCTTTTCCCCTTTTGTGGCGAAGTGTCATGCATGGAAAGAGACATGATGAAATGAACAATGAAATGGAAGAATTGTGAATTTAAAAAGTCAACTGTTAAACAAAACCACAAGAACATGGACACTTGTACCACAGTCAAAATGGAGTAATGGTCATGTGACCCCCCACCCCCACCTGTACTGAAAATTAACAAACCTGTCTGAAAAGGTGGAACTTGTTAACCTCATTTGAAATAACTCTGGGGAGAACTCCTTTGAAAGTAAAAGGAGCACTATTGCATATTAATCATTCTTACCAACATGAATGAACTAACAAAGGATTCTGGAGACAGACTGACTCACAGCCCAAAACCAAAATGATTAGGTGTGAAATAGCACCGTGTTAACAGAGTGAGCCCCATTGAAACATCAATCAATAGCCATGGTTATCATATCCTGGCCCATTGTGTGGTCACATCAGGGGGGTGGGTCATGTGTCTAATAACAGAAACTCTAATGTGATGGATTTTTATCTTAAAAAGGTCACCCTCTCAAGAGATGGGAGATGAAGCCAACACCTTCAGAAAGTAGCACAGCCAGAGGCTGTGCAAGATCCAGCCAAACAAAAAGAACCCTGCTGAACAATAACTGAACCACCACTACAGCAGAGACATCACAAAGTGGCTTAAAGACTCCCATCTGTGAAGTTAACAACATCCACACCACCAGATTTGTGCTGAGTTTTAACCACTAGAATCCTCAACATCTCAACAAGTTCAAGACCATAAACACCTAGGCCTGCACCTTTAAAAAGACTTTCCACCCAAGGAGATTTAACAAGTTTACTGTAACCCACAAACACTTACCTCACTTTGGATGTTAAACTATCTCTTACCCTTTTCTCTCCATCTATCTATTCTTATGCATGTGTGTGTGTGTGTGGTTGAGGTTGCAGACAGTTTTGGAATTGTGTAAAAATAAATAGGTTTTCTTGTAAGTTAAAAAAACCTAATTATTTGTCTGTTTATTTGACACTAAAAACACTCGGGGTTAACTTACCATTTTTAACAACACACAATTGCGGTCCATTGGGAGGTGAACAGTGGGAACCACCCACACCCCTTTCCACCTGTCCATGACAACTTTTTAAAGCTTGGAGTATAATGTCTTGAGTGTAACAGCTGATGTGTGGCAGCTATGCTATACACAAGACCTTGAGATACATGGAAAGATTGAGAATGTCACGGGGATATTTATGTAGGGAGACTCCCTCAATGCAACAAACATATAGTTACAAGTAATAAAGACCTGATATCTTTCAGGTTGTTACGCAAGGAGCAATTCTCTCCTCCTTCATAATTAGCCATCCAAACAATTAAAGTCTGTACTTTGGAGACTGTTACCATCTCAAAAGGGGGAGGAAGCCTTTTTGATGACTTTCCCTGGTGATTGATATGGGGCATCAGTGTTGGGAATAAAAAATCTGCCATTTCAAACAAACATTCTCAGATCAGGATAGCCCAGGACTGATGTGGAGTAAAGCTCCCTCTACAATGCCCCAACAATATGCCTCTATGCTCTGCACTTCCTGCCCCATTTCCCACACCATTGTCTCTGAGTGAGTTTGCCAGCTAGCAGTGAATTAGGGTGGTGCTGTACCATGGAACCATGCCCTCTACAAACGGCCAAACTCATTTCATTTGGGTCCCTTACAGATAGAAGTGACACTTTTATCCAATTGGTCTGCCTGGATTTGAAGCCAAGCCCTAGAGGTGACGGGTGTTGAACCCTCCGCACCATTCCATCCCTGTACGTTGACCAGCAATGGGTGCCATACTCAGAGCAGGCAGCTGACCAGTTGCCAGGTATTTCCTTGTGCTCCTTGGGTAATGGTTTCTGGCAACCAGCGCACAATGGCTGGGCTGGGCTGGTCCGGGGTGGCATTTCTTGGGAGTTTCCATTACAGCCCAAGGTGAAAGACAGGTTCACCAGCGAGACTGGTCAGATTCGGTGGGCTGAAGGGCCTGTTTCAGTGCTGTATCTCTAAATAAATAAAAATAAAAAATAAAAAAAATGATTTGGAGAGCTTTTCTGCCTTTTACTGTTTTGTGTTCAGAATCTGTAATTACACAGCTTCTTAATCCTCTGTCTTCACCTCAGACAGTAGGTAACTCGAGCTTCAGCAGCAAGGAGTGGCAGGACAAAGCATCAAAGATTTCCACCAAGGGCCTCGAAGAGTGAGCTCGCAGGCTCCCTCACCAGAGCTTGATTTGGCCACAAAGCACTGAGCTCTCCTTTGTGTGTTATTTATGCAACACATGCAGCACTAAAAAGAGAGACACATTCTAGTAATAGCAGATTTCCAGGCAAATCCTGGCAAAAATAGCCCATATAGAAAAGAGGGAGCCAAATTGCTCACCCTAAACCAGAGCAACAAACTTAGAAAATAAAGAAAAAGTCAGGACAGTTGCTGTGCGACCGCTCGTGTCTCTGCTCACACTGGGCGATCAGTGCTCACACTCAGGGCTATTGTGAAGTTTACTTTACAGAGCAGCAGCGCCACCAGAAGCTGTTAAATGGTGTTGCAGAGATTCAGACTGTGAAGAATCGGAGGTAGGTGCTGCATTTATCTATCACCTTAAGTGGGAAAGAAGCACGTAAATTATTCATCAATCACGCTATGTGGGTGTGTTTAAGCAATAATCATCTTCTTCTTTGTCCTCCTTGTCACGCGAGACAATGGGTAAGCACCTGGAGGTGGTCAGTGGTGTGTGAAGCAGCGCCTGGAGTGGCTATAAAGGCCAATTCCAGAGTGACAGCCTCTTCCACAGGTGTTGCAGATAAAATTGGTTGTCGGGGCTGTTACACAGTTGGCTCTCTCCTTGCGCTTCTGTCTTTTTTCCTGCCAACAGCTAAGTCTCTTCGACTCTCCAATCTTTAGCCCCACCTTTATGGCTGCCCGCCAGCTCTGGCGAACGCTGGCAACTGACTCCCACGACTTATGGTCAATGTCACAGGACCTCATGTCGCGTTTGCAGACGTCTTTAAAGCGGAGACATGGACGGCCGGTGGATCGGATACCAGTGACGAGCTCGCTGTACAATGTGTCCTTGGGGATCCTGCCATCTTCCATGCGGCTCACATGGCCAAGCCATCTCAAGTGCCGCTGACTCAGTAGGGTGTATATGCTGGGTATGTTAACCGCCTTGAGAACTTCTGCATTGGAGATACGGTCCTGCCACCTGATGCCAAGGATTCTCTGGAGGCAGCGAAGATGGAATGAATTGAGACGTTGCTCTTGGCTGACATACGTTGTTCAGGCTTCGCTGCAGCAGAACAAGGTACTGAGGACACAGGCTTGATACACTCGGACTTTTGTGTTCCGTGTCAGTGCGCCATTTTCCCACACTTTCTTGGCCAGTCTGGACATAGCAGTGGAAGCCTTTCCCATGCACTTGTTGATTTCTCCATCGAGAGACAGGTTACTGGTGATAGTTGAGCCTAGGTAGGTGAACTCTTGAACCACTTCCAGAGCGTGGTTGCCGATACTGATGGATGGAGCATTTCTGACGTCCTGTCCCATGATGTCGTTTTCTTGAGGCTGATGGTTAGGCCAAATTCGTTGCAGGCAGCCGCAATCCTGTCGATGAGTCTCTGCAGACACTCTTCTGCGTGGGATGTTAATGCAGCATCGTCAGCAAAGAGGAGTTCCCTGATGAGGACTTTCCGTACTTTGGTCTTCGCTCTTAGATGGGCAAGGTTGAACAGCCTGCCACCAGATCTTGTGTGGAGGAAAACTCCTTCTTCTGAAGACTTGAACGCATGAGAGAGCAGCATGGAGATGATCCCAAACAGTGTAGGTGCGAGAATACAGCCCTGTTTCATGCCACTCAGGATAGGAAAAGGGTCTGATGAGGCGCCGCTATGCTGAGTTGTGCCTTTCATATTGTCATGGAATGAGGTGATGATACTTAGTAGCTTTGGTGGACATCCGATCTTTTCTAGTAGTCTGAAGAGACCACGTCTGCTGACGAGGTCAAAGGCTTTGGCGAGATCTATGAAAGCAACGTAGAGGGGCATCTGTTGTTTGCGGCATTTCTCTTGTAGCTGGCGAAGGGAAAACAGCATGTCAATAGTGGATATCTCTGCTCGAAAGCCACACTGTGCCTCAGGGTAGACAGGCTTAGCCAGCTTCTGGAGCCTGTTTAAAGCGACACGAGCGAAGACTTTCCCCACTATGCTGAGCAGGGAGATTCCACAGTAGTTGTTGCAGTCACCGCGGTCACCCTTGTTCTTATAGAGGGTGATATTGGCATCGGGCATGTCCTGACGCACTGCTCCCTCATCCCAGCACAGGTAAAGCAATTCGTAGAGTGTGGAGAGTATAGGAGGCTTGGCACTCTTGATTATTTCAGGGGTAATGCCGTCCTTCCCAGGGGCTTTCCCACTGGCTAGAGAATCAATGGCATCACTGAGTTCCAATTCTGTTGGCTGTTTGTCCAGCTCATCCATGACTGGCAGAGACTGGGCAGCATTGAGGGCGGTCTCAGTGACAACATTTTCCCTGGAGTACAGTTTTAGGTAGTGCTCCACCCAGCGGTCCATTTGCTTGCATTGGTCAGTGATCATGTCCCCTGATTTAGACTTGAGCGGGGGGTGGGGGGTGCGATCTTCCTGATGGTTGGCTCAAAAGCTCTCTTAATTGCATCATACATTCCTCTGATGTTTCCAGTGTCGGAGGCCAGCTGAATATGACTACATAGGTGTTGCCAGTAGTCATTTGCACAGCGCCTGGCTGTTCTTTGTGCAGCACTTCCGGCTGCTTTAAGTGCTACAGATGTTAACTCGCTGGGGGCTTTCTTGTAGTTCAACAGTGCAGTGCGCTTAGCGGCTATGACAGCTCCTTATTAGCATTTTCCTCAGAGCTTTAAACTGGAGCTGTTAAAGGGGATTATGTACAAGCACAGACCCTCACCGCAGGACTGAAGCATGGGGCGGACCCCCGTCCTGGGGCTGGGCCCGGGGGCAGACCCCCGTCCTGGGACTGGGTCAGGGTCTTTGACGGGTCAGAGGCACTGGGATTAAACTCCGCTGCCTGTCTCCTTCCTCGCACCAAGTTTTGTTCACTTATCACCCCTGTGCTTGCGGACCAACATTGGTACCCGGTCCCTGAATGTCTCTATTTTAAAATTATCATGCTGGTGTTCAAATTCCTTTCAGGCTTTGTCCCCCTCTCACTGTAAACTCCAGACCTACAATCCTCTGAGATCTCAGAGATTCCCGCCTCTCGCACATCCCTGATTTTGATCGCTCCACAGCGTGACTTCACATGCCTGGGCCCTAAGCTCTGGAATTCTCTCCCTGAATCTCTCTGCTTCTCTCTCTCCTCCTTTAAGATGTTCATTAAAACTAACCTGCTTGACCAAATGTTTGGGGACTGAACCTGGGACCTTCCTGGATGTTGCAGACAAAGGTGTCTTTTGTGATTCAACCACCAAGGTGCGATAACTCACTTCAAACCATTTCCCAATTTGGGCTTCCTCCAATAGCAGTAGATCCATAAAAAAGGAGGGACGGGTGATTGGCACTGACCTATAAGAGTGAAAATAAATCATTGACGATAACACTGGTAATTCAGTAACTTCATTCAAATTATCACCATAATCTGCATGACTGTCTAACACTCAGCGCACTAGATATTTAGTGAGTCCCACATTCATAGCATGCAATCTTTTCAGTGTGTCTTACATTAATACCCTCAGTGCTATTAAGGAGAATTCAGTACTTAGACAACTAATGACCTTTGCAAGTCTTGTAGGGAGGCTATTGAATAAGGGCACAATAAGATAGTGAAAGACAGCCATGTGGAAATAACGTGCATTTACTTAGCACTTTTAGTGTAGTAAAACATTCCAAGGCATTTCACAGGATCCTTTTGAAACAAAATTTGATACTGAGTTGCATAAAATATTAAGATAGGCAACTAGAAGTTTGGTCAGAAGTAGCTTTTCAAAAGCATCTTAAAGAAGGAGCGAAAGCCGTGAGGAGAACAGGCTGAAGGAGGGAATTTCAGAGCTTGGGGCCAAGCCTCTTGATAGCACGGGCACCAGTGGTGGTGCAATTAAAATCGGGGTGCATAGGCGGCTAGATTTGTAGGAATGTAGAGATCTTGGAGGGTTGTGGAGCTAGAGGAGGTTAGAAGTGGGAAGGGGTGAGGCCGTGGACAGATTTGTAAACAAGGATGAGAATTTTAAGATCGGTGTTGCTGGACCGGTAGCCAATGTAGCTCAGCAAACTAGGGGTGATGGGTGAATGGGATTTGATACGAGTCAGGATATGGACATCAGAACGTCTGATGAAAGGTCATCGACCCGAAACATTAACTCTGCTTCTCTCTCCACAGATGCTGCCAGACCTGCTGAGTATTTCCAGCGCTTTCTGTTTTTATTTCAACTTCCTAACTATAGTGGTTATAGGTCTCTCACTGATCATATCAGTAATTGGAATAATTTAAAGTAGTTTAACACTCAGAGTGTTGAAGCATTTTAGGTTCTGTGCATTACATGCAAGATGGCATTGATCCCAGTATGATTAATTGGTCTAGCGATATTACACCCCAATTATAACCCTGTCTGTGTAATACAATACCATTAAGCATCTCATGTCACATCCTTATCTTCCGCTACTTTTGTCGTCGGCTGCCACCGCGACCAACCGTTGGCAGCCGCATGTGCATCACGTGCTCCACTCCTCAGCACGTTCCACTTGCACCAGGCTCCACCCACCAAATCAACCCTCAGACCAATCAAAACAGGCCGGACGGACAAAAACTGTATTATTATCGGTAGTGCTATGAGATCCATTTTCATCTACCCAGCTGGACAGCAAAGGCCTCGGTTTAATGTCTCATCTAAAAGAAGTGCCAGCCTGGATTTGGACTCAAGTTTCCACGGTGGGACTTGAACGCACAACTTTCTCACTCAGAGGCAAGAGTTCTAGCCACTGGGCCAAGGATGACAAAGGTTACTAGAGGTTTAGGTTACAAGAGGTCAATGCGCTTTGCAGAGTTGTACCACCATCTGATGATTCCCACTGTCAAAGCTGTGGATAGATTGAAGAATGAAGGGTCATTGACCTGAAACATTAACTCTGCTTCTCTCTCCACAGATGCTGCCAGACCTGCTGAATATTCCCAGCATTTCTTGTTTTTATTTATGATAGATTGAAGAAGCTGGGGCTGTTCTCCTGAGAGATGGTTGAGAGGATATTTGATAGAGGTGTTCAAAATTATAATGGGTCCAGACAGGGTAGATAGAAACTGTTCCCATTGGCAGAAGGGTTGAGTACCAGAGGACACTGATATAACACGAATGGCAAAAGAACCAACAGCAACATGGGGAAAAACGTTTTTATACAGTGAGTGGTTAGGATCTGGAATGCACTGCGTGAGTGTGAGACTGTGGCAGATACAGTTACGGCTTTCAAAATGGAATTAGATATGCACCTACAGAGAAAAAATTAGCAGAGCTATGTGGAAATGGTGAGGGAGCGGGACTAGATGACTTGCTGTTGCATGGACATGACGGGCCGAATAGTCTCCTTCTGTGCTGTAACCGTTCTATGATTTCATAACTGTCTTTGCTTCCTTGATTAATGGATTACGGTTATGCATTCAAAAAATGTCAGGGCTGTCCACTGAGAAAACTGGCCCATGTATGTCTATACCAAAGTCTTTGCAAAGGTATATTGGGGTCTTAATGCTAGATGGTTTGCCCATAGGTAACAGAAATTGACTCTTCCTTCCCAACACAATCTCCATTGGACAGTTTAGAGATTCAGTGCAACTGATCGGGTATCAAAGGTATGAAGAGGGGTTTGCCATGTCGATCACGTTAACAGCCAGTGCAAACTCCACCAGGCTCATAGGTAACACATCATTAATGAGTTGCAGAAGAGCCATGGGCACGTTTCTGGAGCTCACAGACGTAGCATATCTTCAAGACTTAGTTCGAGGGAACGACTAAACAGATTCAGTGTACGATCCACATACCCTACAAAACTCCATCCTGTACAACCCACCGACAGCCCAATTCCAGTGTACCTATTTTACAGCCTCTGAATTCATATCCTGGACCCCAGCCCCCAGTTTGTTACGACCTCAGTGAGACCGTTCACTTTAAAACAAGAGATATGAACTCGCCAGACCAATCTGAAGAATTACATGACAAGATTTCACATTTTAACACTTTTACTATAACTAAACTATAAACCAACAACAACTAAACAGTTCCAAGTATGTAGCGAATACACTAAATTACAGGGAAAGGTATTTCCCATTAACTTAACACAGTAGAAAACCCCACACCACAGTTATACATTACACAATGTTCTCCGCAAAAAGGTATCCTTACAGTTAAAAGTCCCAAACTCCCCCCAATTGCAATGGGCTGGATTTCCCGGTGTCTTGAACAAAGCTAATGTCCTCTTTTCTCACTTCTTCTGAGCACACTTGGCCTTCTGTTAATTAGACAATCGCTGGTGATCCTGTTGGTCTTTTCTCTTCTGCAAACCCCCAGCCTTCTAACTGTGTTCAAATCTTAGCAGCCTTTCGCTGTATCAATGTTCTGAGAGCAGTTGTTTTCTCTCTCTCTTCTGAGGCTGCCACTGCTGGTCTTCGTATCTTCCTTTCTTATGACCTAAAGACCTAGGAAAGCCTGTTGAATTTATCCAGAATTAAAAGTTAATAGTCCTTTCCTTTTACAATTCTCAGAGTCCATTAGTCTGGCCATATCAAAACCACCTGGGCCTTCCTTTGTTTCCATGTGTTTGCAATTGAAACTCAAATTTGCATTTTTCGAGCCCCTGGCTCCCTGTTTATGGTGAGGGCCTGGGAGAGCGAAACCCATTGTCCTTCAGGTAATTCAACCTTACACTCTGCTTTCAAAAAGGTCTTTGGTCTGGGTTCTTTGTGTTGATGGTAACCAAGACCCCTGGCCTGTCTCTGGGCAGACTTGGTGTGAGGTCACATGCGTCCTCCAAATCCTTTTTAAAAAATCATTTAAAAAATGAAATAACCATACTACAAAGGCCAATGTTCATAACACCTTCCCCCTAAAAATAGAAAATTCATTACACTAGTAATGACTTGTCTACAACATTATCAACATATAACATTGTAAATATTTCAATCACTAACATGTTACATATTACACAGATAATAACAGTATTTTTATATCCTCGAGTTGCTTACCTCTATTATACCCTTTTCAAAATTCTGGACATAGCTTCAACAATTACATTTCTCTTTCTTGTAACATGTACAATCTTTAGGGTAAATGGTTGCAACATTAAACTTCACCAGAATAATCTGGCATTTTTGGTCCTGAATTGCTCTAAAAACCTTAATGGGTTATGGTCAGTATAAATGGATATTTCCCCTTGGCCATTATTGACATATACTTCAAATGTTGAAGAGCCAATACGAGGCCTAAAGACTCCTTTACAATGGTGGAGTAATTCTTCTGGTACTGATTGAGTTTTCTAGAGAAATAGTAGACTGGTCTTCGCAGATTAGTAACAGATCAGAAGATTGGACAGATTTTAAAAATCAGCAAATAGTGACGAAAAAAAAGGGAGAAATGAGAGTATGAAAGAAAGCTAGCTCGAAATATTAAAACAGATAGTAAGGGTTTCTACAAGTATTTAAAAAGGAAAAGGGTAACTCAAATGAGCATTGGTCCTCGACAGAAATAGTCTGGGGAATTAATAATGCAGAACAAGGAAATGGCAGAAGCGTTAAACAGGTATTTTGTCAGTTTTCACCGTCGAAGACACAACAGCCCAAAGATATGTGAAAAACAAGAGGTAAAAGGGAGGGAAGAACTTAAAACAGTCACAATCACCAGGGAAATGGTACAAGGAAACCTATTAGAGCTAAAGGCTGCATGCCTTAAAGGTTCTTAAAATAATTGGCTGCAGAGATAGTAGATGCATTAGTTGTGATCTTCCAAAATTCCCTAGATTCTGGAAAGGTCCCAGTAAATTGGACAAAGCTAATGTAACGCCTCTATTCAGAAAGCAGGAAACTATAAGCCAGTTAGTCTAACATCTGTCATGGTGAAAATGCTAGAATCCATTATTCAAGAGGTTATAGCAGGACATTTAGATCATAATGCGATCAGGTGGAGTCTACATGGTTTTGTGAAAGGGAAATTGTGTTTGACTAATTTATTAGACCTCTTTGAGGAAGGAACAAGCAATGTGGATAAAGGGTAACCTGTAGATGTGGTGTACTTGGATTTCCAAAAGGCATTTTATAAGGTGCCACATCAAAAGTTACAACTCGAAATAAGAGTTCATGGTGTAGGGCTGGGTTGTCCAACCTTTTTGTGTGTGGGGGTGGTGGGGGGGGGGGGGGGGGTGCCACATTACAATTTTTGCCATGAGACAAGTTCGGAAAGATAAAGGCATTAAAAAGTTATCGTACAATTAATCAAAATAACAAATGTGCATTTTTGTGGAGAAGCTTTAAATGAGAAGATTAATTTATTGACTTACTTACTTTCTCATCATTATGTTGGACACTGACTGAGTGAGATACCTGGCATTTTTTTGCTTACACAATAAGTCAATGTTTGCCACACATTTGTTACAGTGATGCAGAATATTCCGGATAGAAGGTCATCTGTCAGGAGTGATCTTGATCACTCTCTCTCTCTGTCCCCCCTCCCTCTCTCTTTGTCTGTACCCCACTATCTCTTGCTCTCTTTTCCCTTCTCTCTTGCCCCCCTCTCTCTCAGCCGCCCCACCCCCTCTCCCTATCTCTGCTACGCTGCCCTTTCACCCTCTCTCGGCACACCGTCTCCCTCTCTCTGCCCGCCCACCCACTCTCTCCCTCCCTCTCACTTCCCGCCCACCCTCTCTCTCCCTCCCCTCACTGCCCACCCTCCCCCTCTCTCGCAACTGCCCACCCTCCCTCGCCCTCTCTCTCGCAACTGCCCGTCCTGCCTCTCCCCGCCCACACTCACTCTCGCAACTGCCCGCCCTCCCTCTCTCTGCCCACCCTCCCTCTCTCTCGCAACTGCCCACCCTCCCTCGCTCTCTCTCTCGCAACTGCCCGCCCTCCCTCTCCCCGCCCACATTCACTCTCTCTGCCCACACTCACTCTCTCTCTCTCTCTCTCTGCTGCCCCCTTCCCTCTCTCTCTCTATCTCTCGGCTACCCCCCCCTCTGCTCCCCCCTTCACTCTCTCTCTATCTCTCTGCTACCCCACCTCTGTCTACTACCCCCCCTTCCCTCTCTACCACCTCCCTCTCTGCTCCCCCCCTTCCCCCTCTCTCTATCTCTCTGCTACCCCCCTTTCCCTCTCTCTCTGCCACCCCCCCTCTGCTCCATCTCTCTGCTACCCCCCCTTCCCTCTCTCTCTACCACCCCCCCTCTGCTCCCACCCTTCACCCTCTCTTTATCTCTCTGCTACCCCCCCTTCCCTCTCTCTACCCCCCCTCTGCTCCCCCCTTCCCCCTCTCTCTATCTCTCTGCTACCCCCCCTTCCCCATCTCTCTGCTACCCCCTTCCCCCTCGCTCTGCTACCCCCCCTTCCCCCTCTCTCTATCTCTCTGCTACCCCCCCTTCCCTCTCTCTCTCTACCACACCCCTCTGTCTACTACCCCCCCTTCCCTCTACCACCCCCCTTCTGCTCCCCCATCCCTCTCTCTCTATCTCTCTGCTACCCCCCCTTCCCCATCTCTCTGCTACCCCCTTCCCCCTCTCTCTGCTACCCCCCCTTCCCCCTCTCTCTGCTACCCCCCTTTCCCCCTCTCTCTGCCACCCCCCCTCTGCTCCATCTCTCTGCCACCCCCTTCCGTCTCTCTCTACCACCCCCCCCTCTGCTCCATCTCTCTGCTACCCCCCCCTTCCCTCTCTCTCTGCTACCCCCCTTCCCTCTCTCTCTGCCATCCCCCCTCTGCTACCCCCCCTTCCCTCTCTCTCTACCACCCCCCCTCTGCTCCCTCCCTTCACCCTCTCTTTATCTCTCTGCTGCCCCCCCCTCTGCTCCCCCTTCCCTCTATCTCTCTGCTGCCCCCCCCCCCCTTCCCTCTGCTCCCCCCCTTGGCTGTCTCTCCCCCTTCCCCCGCTCTCTACCACCCCCCCTCTGCTCCCTCCCTTCCGCCTCTCTCTATCTCTCTGCTACCCCCCTTCTGCTCCCCCCTTCCCTCTCTATCTCTCTGCTACCCACCCCCCCCCTCTGCTCCCCCCCTTCCCTCTATCTCTCTCTCTGCTATCCCCCCCCTCTCCTCCCCCCTTCCCTCTCTCTCTGCTACCCCCTTCCCCCCCTCTATCTCTCTGCTCCCCCCCTTCCCTCTGCTACCCCAATTCCCTCTCTCTCGCTATCTCTCTGCTACCCCCTTCCCTCTCTCTCTACCTCCCCCCTTCCCTCTCTATCTCTCTGCTACCCCCCCTCTGCTCCCCCCTTCCCTTTCTCTCTATCTCTCTGCTACCCCCTTCCCCCTCTCTCTACCTCTCTGCTACCCACCCCCTCTGCTCCCCCCTTCCCTCTCTCTCTATCTCTCTGCTACCTCCCCCCCTCTGCTCCCCCCTTCCCTCTCTATATCTCTGCTACCCCCCTTCCCTCTCTCTCTCCCTCTCTGCTACCCCCCCTCTGCTCCCCCCTTCCCTATCTCTCTGCTACCCCCCTTCCCTCTTTCTCTATCTCTCTGCTACCCCCTTCCCTCTCTCTATCTCTCTGCTACCTCCCTCGCCATCCATCCGCCGCCCCCCCTTCCCCCTCCCTCTCCGTCCCTCCGCTGCCCCCCTCCCCCCTTCTCTGTCTCTCCGTCCCCCCCTCTCTCCGTCCCACCGCCGCCCCCCCTTCCAGCTCCCTCTCCGCCCCTCCCCCTTCCCTCTCCCTCCGCCTCCTCCGCCCCCTCCGTCCCCCCCCTCTCTCCGTCTCTCCGCCCCCCCCTCTCTCCGTCTCTCCGCCTCCCCTCTCTCCGTCTCTGTTCCCCCCCCCTCTCTCCGTCTCTCCGTTCCCCCCCCTCTCCGCCTCTCCGTTCCCACCCCCTCTCTACGCCACCCCCCTCTCCGTCTCTCTCTCCGCCCCCCCCTCCTCTCTCCGTCTCTCTCTCTCCGCCCCCACTCCTCTCTCCGTCTCTCTCTCCGCCCCCCCTCCTCTCTCCGTCTCTCTCTCCGCCCCCCCTCCTCTCTCCGTCTCTCTCTCCACCCCCCCCTCCTCTCTCCGTCTCTCTCTCTCCGCCCCCCCCTCCGTCTCTCTCTCCGCCCCCCCCTCCGTCTCTCCGCCGCCCCCTCTCTCTGCCCCCCCCTCTCTCTGCCCCCCCCTCTCTCCGTCTCTCCGCCGCCCCCTCTCTCTGCCCCCCCTCTCTCCGTCTCTCCGCCGCCCCCTCTCTCTGCCCCCCCTCTCTCCGTCTGTCTCTCCGCCCCCTCTCTCTCTCTGTCTGTCTCTCCGCCCCTCTCTCTCTCTCTCTCTCTCTCTCTCTCGGTCTGTCTCTCCGCCCCCCCCTCTCTCTCTCTCTCTCTCGGTCTGTCTCTCCGACCCCCTCTCTCTCTCTCTCTCTCTCTGTCTGTCTCATTCTCTGACAGTTGCAGGGAGCAGGAGCATTCAGCACAGCAGCTTTGTGGTTGGTCAGCTTTTTTTAATAAATTCATGCTGTTAGTTTCACAGCTGACTGGTGCTGACATTGGGAACAGCGGTTTCCCAACTTTGGGCAGCTTCAGGGTTTTAAAAAAATGTCGGAAGCCGCTGGAAACCCTGAATCTGTCCGAAGTTGGGAAAACGTTGTTCCCAATGTCAGCCCCTGTCAGCTGTGAAACTGACTTGTGATTTTTTTTTTAAAAGCTGGTTTGAAAAAAGAAACCAATGGGAAATTTCTCATCTCTGAAATACATCCGCGGGCCAGATGGAAACCTTTGGCAGGCCAGATCCTGGCCCGCAGGCCATATGTTGGACAACCCTGGTGTAGGGGGTAACATATTAGCATGGATAGGGAGGTGGTCACACCACAGGTTAGGAGCATGCAGGTAGATAGGGAATGGGTGACCACCAGGCAGTCTAAGAGAACTAGACAAGCAGTGCAGGAGTCCCCTGATATGATCTCACTCGCTAATCAGTTTTCCATTTTGGATACTGATGAGTGCAGCCAGAGACCCGGTGGCTCAGCTGCACAGGAGGGGAGGAAGAAGATTGGAAGAGCAATAGTGATAGGGCACTCATTAGTTAGGGGAACAGACAGGCATTTCTGCGGCAGTAAACGTGACTCCAGGATGGTGTGTTGCCTCCCCTATGCCAGGGTCAAGGATGTCCCGGAGCAACTACAGGACATTTTTCTGGGGGAGGGTGAACAGCCAGAGGTTGTGGTCCACGTTGGTACCAATGACATAGTTAAGACGGGGGATGAGGTCCTGAAAGCAGATTTTAGGGAGCTAGGAAGGAGATTAAAAAGCAGGACCTCAAAAGCAGTAATATCAGGATTACTCCCAGTCCCATGTGCAAGTGAGCATAGGAATAGGAGAATTGAGCGATTGAACACATGACTGGAGAACTGGTGTAGGACGGAGGGCATCAGATTTCTGAGACATTGGGACCACCTCTGGGGCATGTGGGACCTGTACGAGATGGACGAGTTGCATCTTAGCAGGATTAGGACGAATATTCTCGCAGGGAGATTTGCTAGTGTTGTTGAGAAGGGTTTAAACTAAATTGTCAGGGGGGTGGGAAGCTGAGACGGAGCTCAGATTGGAGGGAAGCCAAACTGGTAACTTGTCTGGGGTGTGGGAACCAGGAGCAAGTATTGGAGATGGATACCAAGGCGCACTGAATACTTGGGGAGATAGATAGCATGAGTGTAGGGAATAGTATGTTAGTAGGTGGGGTCAGAGTAAGGGAGAAAGTAATAAAGTCCGAATCAGGATTAATGTGCATGTATGTGAATACACGGAGTGTGGTTAGTAAAACTGGTGAAGTACAAGTGCAGATTGCTATGTGGAAATATAATGTTGTGGCTATAACAGAGACCTGGCTCAAAGAAGGGCAGGACTGGGTGTTAAATATTACTGGATACAAGGTGTTCAAGAAAGATAGGAAAGGGGAAAAGGGGGGAGGGGTGGCGTTAATGATTAAGGAAAGCACTGCAGTGCTGGAGAAAAAGGATGTCCCAGAGGGGTCGAGGACAGAATTAATTGGGCGAGAGCTAAGGAACAAAAAAGGTGCAGTTACATTGCTCGGTGTTGTCTATAGGCCACCAGCTAGAGGGAAGGACGTGGAGGAACAAATTTGCAAGGAAATTACAGAGAGGTGCAAAAATTATAGGGTAGTTATAATGGGGGCTTTAATTATCCAAACATAGACTGGGATAATAGCAGTGTAAAGGGCAGTGAGGGGCAAAAGCTCCAAGAGTGTGTTCAGGAAAATCTTCCACAACAGTATGTTACTCATCCAATGTGAAAGAAGGCACTGCTAGACCTGGTTCTTGGGAAGAATGAAGTGGGCCAAGTGGATCAGGTATCAGTCAGAGAGCATTTATGGGATAGTGATCATCGTATCATAAGGTTTAGGCTGGCTATGAAAAAGGACAAAGAACAATCCAGGGTAAGAATAATTAACTGGGGGAAGGCCAACTTCAATGGGGTAAGAATGGAACTGGGGCAAATAAATTGGAGTCAAAAGCTGGCAGGAAAACAGATAGCTGAACAATGGGCTACCTTCAAAGAAGAGGTAGTTCGGGCACAGTCAAGGTATGTTCCCTCGAAGGGAAAAGTAGGGCAAACAAATCCAGAGCTCCCTGGATGACAAAAGAGGTAGAGATTAAGATAAAGAAGAAAAAGTGTGCTTCTGACAGATGCCAGGTAAAAAATACTATTGAGAAACAGGCTGAATATAGAAGGTCCAGAGGGGAAATGAAAAAGCAAATAAGATAGGCAAGGAGAGAGCATGAAAAGCGACTGGCAGCTAGCATTAAAGGAAATCCCTAAGTTTTCAAAGGCATATAAAGATTAAAAGGGTGGTAAAAGGAGGAGTGGGGCCGATTAGGGACCAGAAAGGGGATTTACACATGAAGGCAAAGGGCATAGCTGAGGTATTAAATGAATACTTTGCATCTGTCTTTACCAAGGAAGAAGATACAACCCAGGCAATGTTGAAAGAGGAGGTAAGTCAGACATGAGAGGGGTTTAAAATTGATAAAGAGGAAGTCTTAGATAGGCTGTCTGTACTTAAAGTGGATAAAGCACCAGGGTCAGATGAGATGCATCCAAGGATAATGAGGTAAGTAAAGGTGGAAACCGCAGAGGCACTGGCCATGATTTTTCAGTCTTCCTTAGACTCAGGGTGGTGCCAGAGGACTGGAGAATTGCAAATGTTACACCGTTGTTCAAAAAAGGGTGTAAAGATAAGCCCACAAACTACAGGCCAGTCAGTTTAACTTCGGTGGTGGGAAAACTTCTAGAAAAAATAATTTGGGACAAAATCAATAGTCACATGGACAAATGTGAGTTAATTAAGGAAAGCCAGCATGAATTTCTGAAGGGAAAATTATATTTAACTAACTTGCTGGAGTTTTCTTGGGGAGCTAACAGAGAAGGTTGATGAGGACAATGCTGTTGATGTAGTGTACATGGTCTTTCAAAAGGCATCTGACACTGTGCCACACAACAGACTTGTGAGCAAACTTGTAGCTCATGGAATAAAAGGGATGGTAGCAAAATGGATTTGAAATTGGCTGAGTGACAGGGAACAAAGAGTAGTAGTTAATGGATGTTTATCTGGCTGGAGGAAGGTTTGTAATGGAATTCCCCAGGGATCAGTGTTGGAACCCTTGCTTTTCCTGACATATATTAATGACCAAGACCGTGGTGTACAGGGCACAATTTAAAAGTTTGCGGATGATACAAAACTTGGAAGCATTGTGAATGGTGAGGCGGATAGTGTAGAACTTCATAGAGTCATAGAGAGATACAGCACTGAAACAGGCCCTTCGGCCCACCAAGTCTGTGCCGACCATCAACCACCCATTTATACTAATCCTACATTAATCCCATATTCCCTACCACATCCCCACCTTCGCTCAATTCTCCTACCACCTACCTACACTGGGAGCAATTTACAATGACCAATTTACCTATCAACCTGTAAGTCTTTGGCTGTGAGAGGAAACCAGAGCACCCGGCGGAAACACACGCGGTCACAGGGAGAACTTGCAAACTCAGCACAGGCAGTACCCAGAACCGAACCCGGGTCGCTGGAGCTGTGAGGCTGCGGTGCTAACCACTGTGCCACTCTCAAAAGGACATAGACAAGTTGGTGGAATGGGCAGACAGGTGGCAGATGAAGTTCAATGCAGAGAAATGTGAAGTGATTCATTTTGGCAGGAAGAACATGGAGAGACACTGTAGAATGAAGGGTACAATTCTAAAGGGGGTGCAGGAGCAGAGAGACCTAGATGTATATGTACATAAGTCATTGAAGGTGGCAGGACAGGTTGAGAGAGCGGTTAATAAAACATACAGTATCCTGGGCTTTTTTAATAGGGGCATAGAGTACAACAGCAAGGAAGTTATGTTGAACTTGTATAAGACACTAGTTCGACCTCAGCTGGAGTATTGTGTCCAATTCTGGGCGCTGCATTTGAGGAAAGACATGAGGGCATTGGAGAGAGTCCAGAAAAGATTCACGAAAATGGTTCCAGGGATGAGGAGTTTCAGTTATGAAGACAGATTGGAGAAGTTAGGTCACTGACCCGAAACGTTAACTCTGCTTCTCTTTCCACAGATGCTGCCAGACCTGCTGAGTGATTCCTGCATTTCTTGTTTTTGTTTCAGATTTCCAGCATCCGCAGTATTTTGCTTTTATTTTAGTGTTTAATTCACTGCCACTTCTCTTCCAGGAATGCCTACCTTGAAGAAGTTCTGCTCTTCTCTCCGACGGGATTTTCATTTGTCTCTTTTACCTTGTTCACCTTCATTGCTTTCTATTTCCCTCCTGGTGTTTGATAAGGTATCTACCAAAACTCGTTTTCACAGCCACATCTCCTTCCTCAGTGACTGTCTCCGGCTCCGACTGATTCCACGTGGATTCCAACTGCAGTTTCACCCATCATGCTTTGAAACCACCCAGGATCACAGGTATCTCCGAGAAATACAACGTTCCTCGGACTGCTACTCTCGCCGCATCCTGAGATCCACACTCAGTGCTATGCGCCGCCACATGCAGACACTGGACCTCTCTCTCCAGCAGCACCGCCTCACCTTATCTCAAAGCTGTTCTACTCCGCAGTTTCATCTCATCTTACGTCTCATCCGACGCATTAACAAAAAACTTTTTTTCTTCCTTTCAGGTGTTAAGGAACGCAAGCTCCAGCAGCTGATGGGGACTAATGCCCCTCCAGATCCTCCTTCCGCTTCACTTCCCTCTGACCCCACCCCTTCTGATCTGACCCCTTGCCGTGTATTCACTATACCCTCTGACCTCCCCCTCTCTGATGCTGAGCGTTCTGTACTCAGCAAAGGTCTCCGTTTTATCCCCTTACGCCCCCACCTCAATGAATTTCGCGCTCGGCATGACGTTGAGCTCTTCTTCCGTCGCCTCCACCTCCGGGCTCACTTCTTCAACCAGGAGTCCTCCCCCCGACCAGCAGACCCATTCACCCGCCTCCAGCATTCTCCCTCTACCTGGACCCCTCCCCCTGGCCTTTTACCCGCTCTTGATCTCTTCATTGAAAACTGTCGGCGAGACATTGGTCGTCTCAATTTCTCTGCCCCCCTCACTCACTCTAACCTGTCCCCCTCTGAACTTGAGGCACTCCGTTCTCTCAGGTCTAACCCCGACAGAGTCATCAAACCTGCAGACAAGGGTGGTGCTGTTGTTGTATGGCGTACCGACCTCTACCTTGCAGAAGCTCAACGCCAATTCACGGACACTTCTTCCTACCTCCCTCTGGACCATGACCCCACCACCGAACATCAAGCCACCGTCCAAAGGACTGTCACTGACCTCATCTCCTCTGGAGATCTTCCCTCTACGGCTTCCAACCTCATAGTCCCACAACCCCAGACAGCCCGCTTCTACCTCCTTCCCAAAATCCACAAACGGGACTGTCCCGGCAGACCCATTGTGTCAGCCTGCTCCTGCCCCACTGAACTTATTTCTTCCTATCTAGACTCTATCTTTTCTGCGCTGGTCCAGTCTCTTCCCACCTACATCCGTGACTCTTCTGACGCCCTATGTCATTTTGACAATTTCCAGTTTCCTGGTCCCAACTGCCTCCTCTTCACTATGGATGTCCAATCGCTCTACACCTCCATCCCCCACCAGGATGGTTTGAGGGCTCTCCGCTTCTTCCTGGAACAGAGGCCCAACCAGTCCCCATCCACCACCACCCTCCTCCGCCTGGCTGAACTTGTTCTCACATTGAACAACTTCTCCTTCAACTCCATGCACTTCCTTCAAGTAAAAGGTGTCGCTATGGGTACCCGCATGGGTCCTAGTTATGCCTGTCTTTTTGTGGGATATGTCGAGCATTCTTTGTTCCAGTCCTACTCAGGCCCCCTCCCCCAACTCTTTTTCCGGTACATTGATGACTGTATCGGTGCCATTTCCTGCTCCCGCCCCGAACTAGAAAACTTTATCAACTTTGCTTCCAATTTCCACCCTTCTCTCACCTTTACATGGTCCATCTCTGACACTTCCCTTCCCTTCCTCGACTTCCCTGTCTCCATCTCTGGGGATAGGTTGTCTACCAATATCCATTATAAGCCCACTGACTCCCACAGCTACCTCGACTACACTTCTTCACACCCTACCTCCTGTAAGGACTCCATTCCATTCTCCCAGTTTCTCCGTCTCCGACGCATCTGCTCTGATGATGCTACCTTCCATGACGGTGCTTCTGATATGACCTCCTTTTTCCTCAACCGAGGATTTCCCCCCACTGTGGTTGACAGGGCCCTCAACCGTGTCCGACCCATTCCCCGCACCTCTACCCTCACCCCTTCCCCTCACTCCCAGAAGCGTGACAGGGTTCCCCTTGTCCTCACTTTTTATCCCACCAGCCTCCATATCCAAAGGATCATCCTCCGCCATTTTTGCCACCTCCAGCGTGATGCCACTACCAGTCGCATCTTCCCCTCCCCTCCCCTGTCAGCATTCCGAAGGGATCGTTCCCTCCACGACACCCTGGTCCACTCCTCCATTACCCCCACCACCTCGTCCCGGTCCCAGGGCACCTTCCCCTGCAATCGCAGGAGGTGTAATACCTGCCCATTTACCTCCTCTCTCCTCACTATCCCAGGCCCCAAACACTCCTTTCAGGTGAAGCAGCGATTTACTTGTACTTCTTTCAATGTAGTATACTGTATTCGCTGCTCACAGTGTGGTCTCCTCTACATTGGGGAGACCAAGCGCAGACTGGGTGACCGCTTTGCGGAACATCTCCGCTCAGTCCGCAAGCAGGACCCTGAGCTTCCGGTTGCTTGCCATTTCAACACTCCCCCCTGCTCTCATGCTCACATCTCTGTCCTGGGATTGCTGCAGTGTTCCAGTGAACATCAACGCAAGCTCGAGGAACAGCATCTCATCTACCGATTAGGCACACTACAGCCTGCCGGACTGAACATTGAGTTCAATAATTTCAGAGCATGACAGCCCCCCATTTTACTTTCATTTTTAGTTATATTTTTCTTCCTTTTTTTTTTACATTCCTTTTTACATTTTTTACAATCTTTTTTTGCATTTATTTCATTTCATCTTAGTTTGTTCAGTTTGCTTACCCACTGTTTTTTTCAGGTTGTTTTTTTTCAGGTTTGCACTTGCTGCTGTTCAATATTCAGTGTATTCACACCTAATCTGTACTAATGCTTTGTCTTTCAACAGACCATTAACATATTGTTTGCCTTTTCTCCGTGACCTTTTGGTCAGCTATGTGGCCTGGTCCAATCTGCACCTTCTCCTTTGTTATCTCTTGCCCCACCCCCACCTCACTTGTTTATAATCTGTGACTTTTCTAATATTTGTCAGTTCCGAAGAAGGGTCACTGACCCGAAACGTTAACTCTGCTTCTCTTTCCACAGATGCTGCCAGACCTGCTGAGTGATTCCAGCATTTCTTGTTTTTGTTGGAGAAGTTAGGACTGTTTTCCTTGGAGAAGAGAAGACTGAGAGGTGATTTGATTGAGGTATTCAAAATCATGAGTGGTCAGGACAGAGTAGATAAGGAGACACTGTTCCCACTTTTGAAAGGATCAAGAACGAGAGGGCATAGATTTAAAGTATTTGGTAAAAGAAGCAAAAGTGACATGAGGAAAAACTTTTTCATGCAGGAAGTGGTTAAGGTCTGGAATGCACTGCCTGAGAGTGTGGTGAAGGCAGGTTCAACTGAAGCATTCAGAAGGGAATTAGACAGTTATATGAAAAGGAAGAATGTGCTAGGTTATGGGGAGAAGACAGGGGAATGGAACTGAGGGAGTTGCTCTTTCAGAGAGCCAGTGCAGACACGATGGGCTGAATGGCCTCCTTCTGCACTACAACGATTCAGTGAGAGGATTGGTTAGCTAACAGGAAGCATAGAGTAGGAATAAATGGATCATTTTCAGGTTGGCAGGATGTGACTATTTGAGTGCCACAGGGACCACTGTTGAGGCCTCAACAAATTTACAATCTACATCAATGACTTGGATGAAGGGACCAAATGTTTGGCAGTTAAATTTGCATATGACACAAAGATAAGTCGGACGGTAAGTTGTCAAGAGGACATAAAGAGTCTACAAAGGGATATAGATAGATTTAGAGAGCGGGCAAAAATTTGGCAGATGGAGTATTATGTGGGAAAATGTGAACTTAACCACTTTGGCAGGAATCACAGAACTGTTACAGCGCAGAAGGAGGCCATTCGGCCCATCGTGTTAGTGTCTGCTCTCCGAATGAGCAATTCATCTAATAGCATTCCCCTGCCTTCTCCCTGTAACCCTGCACATTCTTTCTTTTCAGCTAACAGTCTAATTCCTCATTGAACCTGCCTCCACCACACACTCAGGTATTGCTTTCCAGATCCTAACCACTTGCCGCGTGAAAAAGTTTATCCTGTCACTTTTTCTTCTTTTGCCAATCACTTTAAATCTGTGCCCTCTCATTCTCGATCCTTTCACAAGTGGGAACAGTTTCTCCCTAACCACTCTGTCCAGACACCTCACGATTTTGAATGCCTCTCAAATCTCCTCTCAGCCTTCTCTTCTCCAAAGAAAACAGTCCCAACTGCTCCAATCTGTTTTCATAACTGAAGTTCCTCATCCCTGGAACCATTCTCGTGAATCTTTTCTGTACTCTCTCCAATGTCCTCACATCTTTCCTAAAGTGCAGCGCCCAGAACTGGGCACAGTACTCCAGCTGAGGCCGAACTAGTGGTCTTATACAAGTTTAACATAACCTCCTTGCTCTATGCCCCTATTAATAAATCCCAGGATACTGTATGCTTTATTAACAGCGCTCTCAACCTGTCCTGCCACTTTCAATGACTTATGCACATACACCCCAGGTCCCTCTGCTCTTGCATGCCCTTTATGCTATATTGTCTCTCCATATTCTTCCTAACAAAATGAATGGTTTCACATTTCTCTGCATTGAAATTCATCTGCCACTTGTCTGCCCATTCCACTAACTTGTCTATGTCCTTTTGAAGTTCTATACTCTCCTCCTCACAGTTCACAAAGTTTCCAAGTTCCGTATCATCTGCAAATTTTGAAATTGTGCCCTGTACACCAAGGTCTAGGTCATTAATACATATCAGGAAAAGCAAGGGTTCCAACACTGATCCCTAAGGAACTCCACTGCAAACCTTCCTCCAGCCCGAAAACCATCCATTAATCACTACTCTTTGTTTCCTGTCACTCAGCCAATTTAGTAACCATGTTTCTCCCGAACCTTTTATTCCATGAGCTATAACTTTGCTCACATGTCTGTTGTGTGGCACTGTATCAAATGCCTTTTGAAAGTCCATGTACACCACATCAATTGCATTGCCCTCATCAACCCTCTCTGTTACCTCCTCAAAAAACTCCAGCAAGTTAGTTAAACATGATTTTCCTTTAGCGAATCCGTACTGACTTTGCTCAATTAACCCGCATTTGTCCATGTGACTATTAATTTGGTCCTGAATTATTGTTTCTAGAAGTTTCCCCACCATCAAAGTTAAACTGACTAAAGGAAGAATGGAAAAGCAGAATATTATTTGAATGGAGAGAGACTGCAGAACTCTGTGGTACAGAGGGATCTGAGTGTCCTGGTACATGAAAAGTTAGTACGCAGGTACAGCAAGTGATTAGGAAAGCAAATGGAATGTTGTCATTTATCGCAAGTGGAATAGAATATAAAAGTAAGGAAGCTTTGCTACTGCTGTACAGGGTCTTAATGAGACAACATCTGCAGTACTGTGTACAGTTTTGGTCTCCTTACTTAAGAAAGGATAAAAGTGCATTAGAAGCAGTTCAGTGAAGATTCACTTGACTGATTCCTGGGATGAAGGGGTTACCTTATGAGGAAAGATTGACAGGTTGGGTCTATACCCATTGGAATAATGGGGACTTGACAGGGTAGATGCTGAATGTTTCCACTTATGGCGAGACTAGAACTAGGGGACACAGTTTAAAAGTAGGCTGCATTTGCTGACAACGCAACCACTAGGTGGCACAGTACTGGCACATGCGCAAATGCAGCCTCATTCAATGAAACGCCTGCGACATCTCAGGCAGCTGCCAATAATAAAGATGGTGCTGCTCAATTCAACACAAAAAAAGAATTGAACGGAAACCCCCTCACTCCTCAAGATGGCCGCGACTGCCACCTCCACCCACCCAAAACAGTACCCTCTCATGATCTCTGCCTCAATTACTACATTCAATTTCCCCCTCCCTCCTGTGCCCGCCTTCTCGCCTCTCCCTCCTGCCGTTCTCTCCCGCGGCCCGACTGATCGCTGTTCCCTTCCGCCGCTCGCTCCCCGCCTTGCCGCCCGGAGAAGTGATGGGTGGGGGGGAAGGGGAGGGGTGGTAGGGAGAGCGACTGGAGTGCTAATGTTGAGACAGGAAGCGAGCGGTGGGATGGAGCGGTGAGCAGTCGGGAGCAGCAAGCAGGCGGGCACGGGAGAGAACGACGGGATGGAGTGGGGAACAGAAGCCGTGATTGAGGCTGCTTTCCAAAACTCATGTTGGAGGCGTGATGACTATCACGTGCATTAGTACTGGCAAGCTGGCAAAGCTTGGGTGCATTTTGCGTGTCCGCAAGGATGAATGTGTTCCCTGCATGCACGCAGTGCGGAACGCAGTGATAACGACGGCGCTTGGCTGCATTGTCAAGAGACTCTCCGTCAGAAAGAAGGGGTCTCCCATTTAAGATGGAGATGATGATAATTTTTTTTCTCTCAGAGGGTTGTTAGTCTGTGGAATTCTTTTGCCCAGAGAGCTGAGGAGGCTAGGTCATTCAATATCTTCAAGGCTGAGTTAAGATAGACTCCTGATAGACAAGGGAGGCAAGTGTTAGGGGTGAGGTGGGCAGCGGCAGTGGCTGACAGGAGAGCGGAGTTCAGGCCACATTCAGATCAGCCACAATCTTATCAAATGACGGCGCAGGCTTGAGGGGCCAAATGGCCTACTCCTGCTCCTAATACATATGTTTGTATGTTTAATACCAGCACCATCATCCTGGAGTAACACTGCTCCTACTCCTACATCACTAGCATCAATAGCCACTTTAACGGTCTTGCTAAAATTTGATGCCGCTAGGATGGGCCCATTTATTAAAATGGCCATCTAATTTTTTCAAATACCATTTGACACGATTCTGTCCATTTTACCTTCATGTTTCTCTTTAACAAATTCGTCAGTGGGATTATACTGATATTATACTGAAGATTGCAATGAATTTTTGGTAGAATCCACACATCCCCAGGAATCGTAGTATTTCCTTTTTTGTCTTGGGGTTTGGAAAGTCTATTATTGTCTGAACCTTAGCTTCTCTAGGCAACACTTGACTGTGACCAGTACATGCTCTAAATAGGTGACCAAACGTGCACTTTGCTAAGATTACTACCAAATAGGCACTCTCTAACCTGTCAAACAGAGCCTTTAAGTGTTCAACATGATCTTCCCAAGTATCACTGTATACTAATAGGCCATGAATATACACAACACAATTGTTTCGTCGAGCAATCACCTGCTTTGTCAATCTTTGAAATGAAGCCAGTGCATTTTTCATACCAAACGGCTTTGACCTTACAGTGAAACAGGCCATCTGGGGTCTCAAGGGCAGAAATTTATTTCGCTTAGTCAGACAGGAGGACTTGCCAATATCCTTTCAGCAGATCAATTTTTAAAAATTTATTCTGGGGATACGGGTGTCGCTGGCTAGGCCAGCATTTATTTCCCATCCCCAATTGTCCTTGAACTGAGTGGCTTGCTGGGCATTTAAGAGCCAACCACATTACTGTGGGTCTGGAGTTACATGTCGGCCAGACCAGGTAAGGACAGCAGATTTCCTTCCCTAAACGACATTAGTGAACCAGATGGGTTTTTGCAACAATTGACAATGGTTTCATGGTCACCATTAGTCTAGCTTTTTAACTTCTGATTTATTAATTCCACTATCTGCCATGGTGGGAATTCGAACCCATGTCCCCAGAGCATTAGCCTGGGGTTCTGGATTACTAGTCTAGTGACATTACCACGATGCCACCGCCTCCCCATTTTGGTAATAAAGGCTGAAGTGCCCACTTTGTGAGTACAATCCTCAAGTCGTGGGATTGGATAAAAATCTGCTTTAGTTACTACATTGGCTTTCCAATAATCAGTACAAATCTTTTGGAATATCCGGGTTTGGTACCAGCTCAACCAGAGAACTTCAGCTACTTTGACTGGGTTCAATGATATTCTCTTTAAGCATATACTTAATCTCTTCTCTGAGCTGAGCCAATTTATCAGGATTGTTTCAATAAGGGTTCTGCTTAGTGGGTGTAGTTGTCCATAAATCAACCTCATGAATCGAGGGTTTATCTGCACATACTGTTTTAAGCTCTTAATATCTTAGCTATGTCCTTTTATGTTTAGATTAGAGATACAGCACTGAAACAGGCCCTTCGGCCCACCGAGTCTGTGCCGAACATCAACCACCCATTTATACTAATCCTGCACTAATCCCATATTCCTACCAAATATCCCCACCTGTCCCTATATTTCCCTACCACCTACCTATATTAGTGACAATTTATAACAGCCAATTTACCTATCAACCTGCAAGTCTTTTGGCTTGTGGGAGGAAACCGGAGCACCCGGAGAAAACCCACGCAGACACAGGGAGAACTTGCAAACTCCACACAGGCACTACCCGGAATCGAACCCGGGTCCCTGGAGCTGTGAGGCTGCGGTGCTAACCACTGCGCCACTGTGCCGCCCTTTGTTCAGAACTATCTGTTCAGAAAGATAGTGTAGAACTGTATTTAAACTTTCTAACGCTTCTGTATTTGCCAGTTTTACCGCATACGGTTCAATTTGAGAGTTCATGGTCTCTGCCTCTTTATACAGCTTATTAAAAGCAACACTATCCTTATCCTCAACTTCTATCATTTAAACATAGAAACAGGAGAATAGAAAATAGGAGAAGGAGTAGGCCTTTTGACATACATTTACTGGCTGACAATGTTCACGGTCACAGACTCTTTTCAAAATATTCAGGTGACACATCCTTAAAGAGTTCAAGAGTTTAATTGGAAACCTAACTCCATACCCAAAGATCAATTTGAATGGACTGAAACCCATCGAGTCATTTGGTGTCTCCCTCGTGGCACACCCCAAAACCCCGCCCAGGACAACCCGCACACACACCCCAAAACCCCGCCCTGGACAACCCGCACACACATCACAAAACCCCACCCTGGACAAGATGCACACACCCCAAAAACCCATCCAGGACAATCCACACACACACCCCAAAAACCCATCCAGGACAATCCACACACACACCCCAAAAACCCATCCAGGACAATCCACACACACACCCCAAAAACCCATCCAGGACAATCCACACACACACCCCAAAAACCCACCCTGGACAATCCACACACACACCCCAAAAACCCACCCTGGACAATCCACACACACACCCCAAAAACCCACCCTGGACAATCCACACACACACCCCAAAAACCCACCCTGGACAATCCTCACACACACCCCAAAAACCCATCCAGGACAATCCACACACACACCCCAAAAACCCATCCAGGACAATCCACACACACACCCCAAAAACCCATCCAGGACAATCCACACACACACCCCAAAAACCCATCCAGGACAATCCTCACACACACCCCAAAAACCCATCCAGGACAATCCACACACACACCCCAAAAACCCATCCTGGACAATCCTCACACACACCCCAAAAACCCATCCTGGACAATCCTCACACCCCAAAAACCCATCCTGGACAATCCACACACCCCAAAAACCCATCCTGGACAATCCACACACACACACCCCAAAAACCCATCCTGGACAATCCACACACACACCCCAAAAAACCCATCCTGGACAATCCACACACACACCCCAAAAAACCCATCCTGGACAATCCACACACACACACCCCAAAAACCCATCCTGGACAATCCACACACACACCCCAAAAAACCCATCCTGGACAATCCACACACACACCCCAAAAAACCCATCCTGGACAATCCACACACACACACCCCAAAAACCCATCCTGGACAATCCACACACCCCAAAAACCCATCCTGGACAATCCACACACACACACCCCAAAAACTGATCCAGGACAATCCACACACACACCCCAAAAACCCATCCTGGACAATCCACACACACACACCCCAAAAACCCATCCTGGACAATCCACACACACACCCCAAAAAACCCATCCTGGACAATCCACACACACACCCCAAAAAACCCATCCTGGACAATCCACACACACACACCCCAAAAACCCATCCTGGACAATCCTCACACCCCAAAAACCCATCCTGGACAATCCACACACCCCAAAAACCCATCCTGGACAATCCACACACACACACCCCAAAAACCCATCCTGGACAATCCACACACACACCCCAAAAAACCCATCCTGGACAATCCACACACACACCCCAAAAAACCCATCCTGGACAATCCACACACACACACCCCAAAAACCCATCCTGGACAATACTCACACCCCAAAAACCCATCCTGGACAATCCACACACCCCAAAAAAACCATCCTGGACAATCCACAAACCCCAAAAAACCCATCCTGGACAATCCTCACACACACCCCAAAAAACCCATCCTTGACAACCCACACACCCTAAAAGACCCATCCTGGACAATCCTCACACACACCCCAAAAAACCCATCCTGGACAATCCACACACACACACCCCAAAAACCCATCCTGGACAATCCACACACACACACCCCAAAAAACCCATCCTGGACAATCCACACACACACACCCCAAAAACCCATCCTGGACAATCCACACACCCCAAAAAACCCATCCTGGACAATCCACAAACCCCAAAAAACCCATCCTGGACAATCCTCACACACACCCCAAAAAACCCATCCTTGACAACCCACACACCCCAAAAAACCCATCCTGGACAATCCACACCCTAAAAAACCCATCCTGGACAATCCACACACCCTAAAAAACCCATCCTGGACAATCCACACCCTAAAAAACCCATCCTGGACAACCCACACACCCTAAAAAACCCATCCTGGACAACCCACACACACACACCCCAAAAACCCATCCTTGACAACCCACACACCCCAAAAAACCCATCCTGGACAATCCACACCCTAAAAAACCCATCCTGGACAATCCACACACCCTAAAAAACCCATCCTGGACAATCCACACACACACCCCAAAAAACCCATCCTGGACAATCCACACCCTAAAAAACCCATCCTGGACAATCCACACACCCTAAAAAACCCATCCTGGACAACCCACACACCCTAAAAAACCCATCCTGGACAATCCACACCCTAAAAAACCCATCCTGGACAACCCACACACCCTAAAAAACCCATCCTGGACAATCCTCACACACACCCCAAAAAACCCATCCTGGACAATCCACACCCTAAAAAACCCATCCTGGACAATCCACACCCTAAAAAACCCATCCTGGACAATCCACACACCCCAAAAAACCCATCCTGGACAATCCACACACCCCAAAAAACCCATCCTGGACAATCCACAAACCCCAAAAAACCCATCCTGGACAATCCTCACACACACCCCAAAAAACCCACTCACCTCTCCAAACACAAACCGACTGGTCCCGTTAAGCGCTGGCGATATATTCTGGTGCTTGTAGTTTCTGCTGTGAATTTGTTGACTGGCAACCGGAACTACAATTCCCAGAATGCATAGCCATAGCGCGCAGGCGCACCGCCTGTTGCATTGGGCTACTTAGTATCAAACTCCAGCTGAACGGAGCTGAGTGGGAGAGTGGAGCGGAGAGGAGAGCTGGAGAGAGAGGAACGTACTGACTGAGAGAGAGAGAGAGAAAGAAAGATAGATAGATAGGGAAAGAGCAGAAAGTAAAGAGAAAAGGGAGGAGGGTTTGACAAAATCAAAGTAACAGACCAAATAAACCATCAGTGAGTTGTGTCAGGGAAATGTAAGGAATGAGCAGAATGTTATTTACCTGCACTGAGCAAAAAGAGGGGGTGCAGGGAGCTGAGCTGAAGCAGGAGGGACTCCTGCAAGCATGGCCTCATCCAGAGGGAGCAGCAGGTCTCAGGTTTTGGGGTGTGGGACTTCCAGGAGTAGGAGTTCAGGAAGAGGGGGTTCGAGGGTTGGAGCAGTGGGGGGAGGTGTTTCCAGGGGTAGGAGTTCAGGAAGAGGGGGTTCGAGGGTCAGAGCAGTGGGGAGAGGGGTTTCCAGGAGTAGGGTTTCAGGAAGAGGGGGTTCGAGGGTCAGAGCAGTGGGGAGAGGGGTTTCCAGGAGTAGGGTTTCAGGAACAGTGGGTTCAAGGGTTGGAGCAGTGGGGGGAGGTGTTTCCAGGGGTAGGAGTTCAGGAAGAGGGAGTTCGAGGGTCAGAGCAGTGGGGAGAGGGGTTTCCAGGAGTAGGGTTTCAGGAAGAGGGAGTTCGAGGGTCAGAGCAGTGGGGAGAGGGATTTCCAGGAGTAGGGTTTCAGGAAGAGGGAGTTCGAGGGTCAGAGCAGTGGGGAGAGGGGTTTCCAGGAGTAGGGTTTCAGGAAGAGGGAGTTCGAGGGTCAGAGCAGTGGGGAGAGGGGTTTCCAGGAGTAGGGTTTCAGGAAGAGGGAGTTCGAGGGTCAGAGCAGTGGGGAGAGGGGTTTCCAGGAGTAGGGTTTCAGGAAGAGGGGGTTCGAGGGTCAGAACAGTGGGGAGAGGGGTTTCCAGAGGTAAACATGTGGGAAGGGGGCCTAGCGGGTCTTGTCCCACAGGCAGTAGTGTATGCCAGGGAGCATCCTGCTCCCGAGATACGGGGAGAGGAGCTTCTGGAAGAGCAGGATGTTTGGCACGCCAGCCTACGGAGAAGAGATGTGCAGGGGGCTTCTGTCGGGGTGTTGGAAAGCGATAATGAGTGCAGGAAGGAGGGCTGGGCTGTGGAAGATGGTGGTCGCCCATCCCGGGCATTGTCTTTCTCTGGCAGTGGGTTCCTGGTGACCTATCACCTTGGTGTGGCCGAGTGTTTGTTGGAAAACATGCCAGAGGTTGTGCATGGAGCTCCGAGAGTGTTCGGAGCATCTGCTGGGTCCCTCATCGCTGCCGCTGTTGTCTGTGCTGTTAATCTCGGTAAGAGACAAATAAACTCATCATAGTGGAGCTGATTTCTTCTTGTACAGATTGATATTTTTCTGTGATATCTATGTTTGGCTTGTTACTGACCAGTTAAAAAAAAATAGGTCTTGGTGAGGCTTGATATTGGGTTGTCCTCCTGAAGTGTTTATAGCCGTGTCTACTGTGCCTGGAGTCCAGGCAAGTCTGAGATTCAATGCCTGGCCTGTGTTCAGTTCGCTGAACTCAGTGTTGATGGGGTGGGTTACAGTTGAAATTCACTGCTTTGGTTAGGGATGGAAACAAATAGAACAGGATTCCTGCTCGCGATCACTAAAATGTGTGTGCGGGTTGTCTGTCTGGGGTGTGTCTCCGGGTTGTCTGTCTGGGGTGTGTCTCCGGGTTGTCTGTCTGGGGTGTGTCTCCGGGGTGTGTGTCTCCGGGGTGTGTCTCTGGCTTGTCCGGGGTGGGGTTTCGGGGTGTGTTTCTGGGTTCTCTGGGGTGGTGTTTCGGGGTGTGTTTCTGGGTTCTCTGGGGTGGTGTCTCCGGGGTCGGGTTTCGGGGTGTGTCTCTGGCTTGTCCGGGGTGGTGTCTCCGGGGTCGGGTTTCGGGGTGTGTCTCTGGCTTGTCCGGGGTCGGGTTTCGGGGTGTGTCTCTGGCTTGTCCGGGGTGGGGTTTCGGGGTGTGTTTCTGGGTTCTCTGGGGTGGTGTCTCCGGGGTCGGGTTTCGGGGTGTGTCTCTGGGTTGTTAGGGGTGGGGTTTTTTGGTGATACCTTTCCAAGTCAAGACCTCTCACTTGTCTTTGGGCTGACTTGGTGTGAGTTTACATGTCCCTGTAAACCAACCCCAAATCCCATCCCTGGACTAGAGCATGGCTACCTGACCTGAACCCGACGACATGTCTGGTTCTGGTCCGGTCGTTCTTCCGGGCCCGGCATTTGGGCTCAGGTCAGGCCGGGCTGGATTGGACACAGTGACAGCCAGGACGTCAAGGCGGGAAACACTCTGCAGTGAGCGATTCCATCCAAGATGGAGCACAACCTCTTCAATAAAGTTGAATATATTCTGGTGGTTGGGTCGGGCGCGGTAAAAAATGAAAGGACTCTGGTCGAATATGGTTCTCTTGGGCTCTGGTCGGGTTTCATTTGCAGACCCAAGCAGGCCTTTGCCCTGGACAGCCTGCACACACACTCCATAACCCCGCCCTGGACAACCTGCACACACCTTCCCTCTCAACACGTCATGCTCTCTCTCTCCCCTCTTGAGTTCACCACCCTCCTATCCTCCCTACATCTCTCCCTCCTAATAAATTCCCCTACAAGCATTCATAGTCACCCCCTCGAACTTGCCACCTCACGTAGCCTTGCCACTCCTATTATTTCAATCACAGAAATGGCCTTATCTGTGAAATTGCTTGTATCGCTGTCCGCCCATATTCCATTCCCCCCTCCAAACCCTACTTCCTTCTGAATCCGCCTCTGGGGAAAAAAAAACAGCCCTGAGCCGTTTACAACTGAACTTTCAAAATCCTAACTGTTTGGCCTGTGACTCTCCATTCACAATATTTCTGCAGCTCCGACCTGCTCATTGCATCCTCATCTCCACCTTTAATGCCCTACTCCCCATTACAACCATTACTCTCTCTTACGACAGCCATTCCCTGGTATGGTCTTCATCTCGGCTGCCTTAAATCCAGTGGATGCAGACTTAAACATCTGGTGGACAATTGGTTTAATCTGGCTGGACCACAAAGCATCATCGGGTCCCCCTCTCCTTTGCCAAAACTGCTCACTATTCCAGGATCATTCTGGAATACAAAGATAACTCCAGACTTCTCTTCACTACAAACCATCTTCTTAAACCCTTTTACCATGCATCCTCTACCCTCACCTCCAACAAGTGCGAAGAGCTCCTGGATTGCTTTGTCTACCACGAAGATTGAAACCACCCAATCAGTTGTCTCTGCCACTTCCGTCCTTTCTCCTTGCCCATGAGGCCAAACTTGACCTAAGGCTTCCCCAGCCCTGCCCTGGCCTAGCTTGCATCTTTCTCTACTTTCTCTCTGATCTCCCCTCATGCCCTCTCTGAGCTCATCTTGTCAATGAGACCCACCTCTTGCTATCTTGACCCTATTCACACCAAACTGCTGACCACCGATCTTCCCTAACTGGCTCCCATGTTAGCTGACATTGTTAATCGTTCTCTTTCTTGGGAACTATTTCCACCACTACGCACCCCTCCTCCCCCCCCCACCCCCCACCCTCCGCACTGGACATAATTCTGCAGTCGTCATCCCTCACATCATAACCCACCCTTGACCCCTCTGCCCTTGCAAACTACTGCCCCATCTCCAACCTCCCTTTCCTCTCCAAAGTCCTCGAATATGTCGCCTTCAAAATCCGTGCCCATCTTTTCCACAACTTCATGTTTGAATTCCTCCAATTCCAAATTCTACCCCCGCCACAGTACTGAAACAGTCACAAATGTGACTGTAATCATAGTTATCCCTCTTCATCATTCTCACCCTGTCTGCAGTCTTTGTCATAGTTGACCACATCATCCTCTTCTAATGCCTCTTTCATCATAGAAATGTAAAATGAATTATAGAATGAGGTAACACAGAAGGCCATTCGGCCCATTGTGTCTCTGCTGATTCTTGAGATTTATCCAATTAATCCCACTCCCCTGCTCTTTCCTCATAGTCCTATAAATTTTTTCCCCTCAGGTATTTATTTTCGCCCATCCGGTTGGGAAGGCTGTCACCTTCCATTCTTATCCATCCCATCGTAGTCAGAAAATCACTGACAATGACTTCTCTTCCTGCTCCTACACCATTGCTTCTGGTATCTCCCAAGGATACATCCTTGCCCCATCCTGTTTCTCAGGCAGGAACGTGGCGTTGAGGTCACAATGAGATCAGCCATGATCTCATTAAATGGCAGAGCAGGCTACTCCTGCTCCTAATTTGTATGTTTCTATCTACATGCTCACCCTCGGTAACATCATCTGAAAATGGAATGTCAGGATCCACGTGTACGCTGATGACACCCAGCTCTAGCTCACCACCACCTCTCTCGACTCCTCCACTGCTTCTGGTTTGTGAGATTGCTGGTCTGATGTTTAGTCCTGGAAGAACGTCAATTTCTTCCAGTAAGATATTGACTGAAACCATTGTTTTCTGCCTCCAGCACAATCTCCATTTCCTGGACTTCAACTCCATTCCTCTCCCTGAAACAGACCAATCACTATCTTGCTGTTGTATTTGACACAGAGATGACTTTTGGACTATGTATCTGCTTCACCAAAGCTGCCTACTTTCACCTGTAACGTTGCTTGCCTCCGCCCCTGCCTCAGTTCCCTCTGCCACTTATCTATGCATTTGTTGCTTCTGGGCTTGGCTGTTTTAATGCTCTCCTGGCTGGCCTCCTATCTTCTACCTTACACAAATTTGAGCCTATCCAAAATGCTGCTGCCCATATCTTAACTTGCACCAAGTCCCATTCACCCATCAGCTGTGTGCTCACTGGCATTATTGATTTCCGGTCTGGCAACGCCTTGATTTTCAATTTTCATCCTTCTACGGCCTGTTCCCACCCTATCTCCGTAACCTTCTTTAGCACTATAAGCCTCCGAGATATTTGAACACTTCTTGCCCATCTTCAATTTTAATCATTCCACCATTGGCGGCTGTACCTTCAGTTTAAACCCTAATTTCTGGAATTTCCTCCCCGCCTCTCTTCCCTCCTTTTAAGATGCTCTATAAAACCTACCTCTTTGACCAAGCTTTTGGTCATCTGCCTTGTGTAGCTGTGTCAAATTTTGTTTGATAACATTCCTGTGATGGGGCTGGAGACATTTTAATCACATCAAATGTGCTGTATAAATGTAAGTTGTTGTACACTCTATACAAAAGCCAAATATTGCCAATGCTAGAAATCTGAAATGAACATAGAAAATGCATCTGTGGAGTAACAGTTAATGTTTCAGGTTGATGACCCTTCATCAAAAATGGGAAAAGTTATAAATGTAATAGGTTTTAAGCAAGTGAAAGGCGGGGGGCGGGGGTGGAAAATAAAGGAAGGTCTGTGATAGGGTGGAAGACAGGAGAGATTCAATGACAAAAGAGTTGGTGGTGCAGATCCAAAGGGAGTGGTAATGGGACCTGTAAAGAAACAAAAGATTGTGTCTGGAGGAGGTGTGAATGGCAGAATAATGAACAACTGCCGTTCAAAAGCAAAAAGAGAAAAACAAGAGTAAAAGTGAAACCTACAAAGAAAAAGGAAACAAAATGGGGCAGAGATTACAGACTGAAATTGTTGAACTCGGTCTTGAGTTTGAAGGGCTGTGAAGTGCCTAATGGAAAGATGAGGTCATGTTCCTCAAGCTGACATTGAGCTCCATTGGAACACTGCAAGAAGCTGAGGACAGGGAGTTGATGGTGGAGAATAAACAGGACAGGCCACCGGGAGCTCAGGGTCAGGCTTGCAGACTGAAGAGAGATGTTCTGCAAGGTGATCACCCAGTCTGCGTTTGGTCTCCCCAGTGTTTCGCAGGCTGCATTGTGTGCAGCGAATGCAGTATAAATTGCAAGTACAAGTAAATCAGTGGTTCACTTGGAAGGATTGTTTGGGGCCTTAGAGAGGAGAGAGAGGAGATAAAAGGGCAGATGTTGCAGCTCCGGTGCTAATATGGATGGTGCCGTGGGAAGGGGAGGGTGTGGGGTGATTGAGGAGTGGACCAGGGGGTCACAGAGGGAACAGTCCCTTTGGCATGCTGAAAGGGAAGGGGAGAGGAAGATATGTTTGGTGATGGTATTATGCTGGAGGTCGCGGAAATGGTGGAGGATGATCTGTGGAATACGGAGGCTGGTGGGGTGGACAGTGAGGTCAAGGGGATCCCTGTCATTGCTCTAGGAGGGAGGGAAAAAGGTGAGAGCAGAAGTGTGGGACGGATATGGTCAAGGGCCCTGTCAACCACATTGGAGGGTGAGGGAGGGGTGGTTTGCTGTTGGAATCCTTGGTTGACGAAAGTGAAAGACATATCAGAAATGCTGGTGTGGAAGGTTGCATTAGCAGAACAGATGCAACAGAGACAGAAAAACTAGGAGAATGGAATGGAATCCTTACAGGAGGCACGGTATGAGGAAATGTAGTTGAGGTAGCTGTGGGAGTCAGTGGGCTTATCATGAATATTAGTGGACAGTGTATCCCCAGAGATGGAGACAGAGAAGTCGAGGAAGGGAAGTGTCAGATGGGCAGTGTGAAGGTGAGAGAAGGGTGGAAATTGGAAGCAAAGTTGATGAAATTTTCCAGTTCAAGGCGAGAGCAGGAAACAACACTGATACAGTCATCAATGTACTGGAAAAAGAGATGAGAGAGGGGGCTTGAGTAGGACTGGAACAAGGAAATGTTCCACATATTCCACAAAGAGGCAGGCATAGCTAGGACCCATGTGGGTTCCATGTGAGAACAAGTTCAGCCAGGCGGAGGTGGATGGGGACTAGTTGGGTCTCCTTTCAAGGAAGAAATGGAGAGCTCGCGACTGTCCTGGTGGAGGATGGAGGTGTAGAGGGATTGGATGTCCATGGTAAAGAGGAGATGGTTAGGGCCAGGAAATTGGAAATTATTAGTGACAGAGGGCATTAGAAGAGTCATGGATATAGGTGGGATATAGATCAAAAGAAATCAGTTCATTGTTTCAGCCTGAACCTGACACAATGAGTCTACCAGGGCAGTCCTGCTTGTGGATCTTGGGAAAGAGGTAGAAGCAGGCTGTGTGGAGTTGGGGGACTATGAGGTTGGAGGCTGTGGAGGGAAGATCTTCAGAGGAGATGAGGTCAGTGACAGACCTGGAGATGATGGCTTGAAGTTTGGTGGTGGAGTCATAGTTCAGGGCGAGGTAGGTGAAAGTGAAGTTAGCATTTGACCTCTGCTAAGTAGGGGACAGTACGCTAGACAACAACAGCACCAGCCTTATCAGCAGGTTTGATGACCAGGTTCGGATTCGACCTGAGAACAGAGTGCTGAAAGTTGAGAGGGAGACAAATTAGAGTGAGTGAAGAGAGTAGAGAAATTGAGATGCCCAATGTCACACCAGCAGTTCCCGACAAAAAGATCAAGAGGATGCAAGTGGCCAGAGGGAGGCGTCCAGGTGGAGGGAGAATATTGGAGACCAGTAATGGGGTCTGCTGAGTGGGGGAGGACTCCTGGCCAAAGAAGTGGGTGCGGAGGCAGAGGCAATGGAAGAAGAACTCCGCGTTGTGCTGAGTTCGAAATTCATTGAGGTGGGGGCATAACTGGGATGAAGCTGAAGTCTTTGCTAAGGATCGATCATTCAGAGTCAAAGGGGAAGATCAGAGGGTATTGTGAGATTGGACAAAGGGATGGTGTCAGAGGGAAGTGAAGGGGAAAAAGGATCCTGAGGGATGTTGGTACCCATTGGTTGCTGTAGCTTGCGATTGTTCACACCTGAAAGAAAGAGAAAAAGTTTTTGTTAAAGCGTCGGTTGAGGTGAAGGATGAGATGAAACTGCGGATGTGGACAGCTTTGAGATAGTGAGTTGGTGCTGCTGCAGAGAGAGGTCGGAAGTGTGCATGTGGCAGCACATGGCATTGAGTGTGGATCTCGGGATATGGCGAGAACAGTGATTTGAGGAATGCCGAATGTCTAGGAGATATCTAATCATGGGGGGGGATCCGAAACGTGAAGGGTGGAATTTCAGTTGTAATCCATGTGAAATAAGTTGGAACCGGAGGTAGTAGCTGAGGGTGCTATGAAAGCAAGTTTTGGTAGAAATCTGATCAAAGAGGAGAAGGGAAGCTCTGTTGGTTTGTAGTGTGTAAGGCTGGTGTGTGAACAATAATAGATGTAAGATGGTGAGACTTCACAATTCAGATCATAGTCATTGAGACCCTTGTGGCAGATGTTAGTGTTTGCAGAATGTACGTGATGAAGTGGTTGCAGATGCTATGTAGTTTGTAACAAGTTGGAGTGTTGTACAATGTAACACAAGGTGAATTAATCTGCTGCCTCGATGCTGGGATGTTGAAGCTAAGCTGCGCTTCAAGGCCATAAAACTGGATCGCTTGAAATAAGCACAAGCCTGAGGTCAACCAGAATATCAGCTGCTGTTTGTGAAGGAAGTTGGACTGGAAATTTCCAAGCACTTGTCAGTTTTCATTCAGCAAACATTCATCCCAACAACAGGAACCATGTATTTGGCTGCGATTCTTTTTGAGACCGAAGCTCCGTGGCAAGAATGTTCAAAAGAAAAGACTACATTTAGGAACTAGAGTAGGCCATTCAGATCTGTGAGCATGCCGCAACATTCAATCAGATCAGAGCTCATCTCTGTCTTAATGTCATCTACTCGCATTTGGTTCCATAACCCTAGTGCACAGTTTCATCACACTTGTCATGCTTCAAATTTAATCTACTTGTATCCCGATTTCTTGCAAATGACAGAAGCATACCACAGTTCAAAATAAGAAAATGCTGGAAATACTCAGCAGGTCAGGCAGCATCTGTGGAGAGAAAAGCAGAGTTCACATTTCAGGCCTGTGACCTTTCATCACAACTGGCAAGGTGACCGCTTTGCGGAACGTCTCCGTTCAGTCTGAAAGCATGATCCCGAGCTTCCGATTACTTGCCATTTCAACACCCCTCCCCCTGCTCTCATGCCCATATTTCTGTCTCTGGCCAGCTCCAGTGTTCCAGTGAACATCAACGCAAGCTCGAGGAGCAGCGCCTAATCTTTCGATTAGGCACTCTACAGTCTTGTGGACTGAACATTAAGTTCAATAATTTCAGAGCATGACAGGCCTTCTTTAAAAATATTTTTCTATTTTTTATTTTATTTTTAAGTATGTGCCTGTTTTTCATGTAGACAGAGCTGTTCATTATTCTGCCATTAACACTGCCTGGCCTAATGCGTTGTCTTTCACCACAAGCATTCACACACTCTTTGCCTTTGTCCCAGGACAGCTTTGTTATTTAATCTCTCCTGCCCTCTGCCCTATCACACACCTCCTCTTTTGTTCTCTTCCTCACCACCAACCCCTTTCCTTCCCCCCACCCCCCGACCCCCCCTTCACTTGCTCAAAGCCTAATTCTTTTCTAACTTTCCCAGTTCTGATGAAGGGTCATTGACCCGAAACGTTAACTCTGCTTTTTTCTCCACAGATGCTGCCTGACCTGCTCAGTATTTCCAGCACTTTGTTTTTATTTCAGATTTCCAGCATCTGCGATATTTTGCTTTTATTATACCACAGTTCAAAATGTTCATTTCACACCAGCTAATTTGAAAGCACAAATATAAAATTAAAATAGAAAATGCTGGAAATACTCATGTCATGGAGAGATACAGCACCGAAACAGGCCCTTCGGCCCAACGAGTCCGTGCCAACCATCAACCACCCATTTTTTAAATACTAATCCTACATTAATCCCATTTTCCTTCACATCCCCACCTTCCCTCAATTCTCCTACACTAGGGGCAGTTTACAATGGCCAATTTACCTATCAACCTGAAAGTCTTTGGCATGTGGGAGGGAACCGGAGCACCTGACGGAAACCCACGCGGTCGCAGGGAGAACTTGCAAACTCCACACAGACAGTACCCAGAATCGAACCCGGGTTGCTGGAGCTGTGAGGCTGCGGTGCTAACCACTGTGCTGCCCATCTGGTAACATCTGTGGACAGAGAAACTGAGTTAACGTTTCAGGACTGTGAGCTTTCAGATTCTACCAGACTTGCTGACTATTTCCAGCATTTTCTATTTATTTCAGATTTACAGCATCAACAATGTTTTGCTTTTGTACAAATATTGAATTGTTCTGCTGGGTGGTTTTGATATGCTGTATGTTGCTAGATTTCCAAATCCAGGGTTATATTTTACTGAATTCTGCTACCAACACCTTTGGTTGACAGTTTCTTTCTCTGGTCTTTTGAGTCTTGCATCCATTTTTGTCTCTATTATAGATAATTTCTATCGGAGCCTTAAGCGAGCTGCTAAACTGTCGAGGAGGTGGTTTTTTGGACCGATGCACCCTTTATTTAACCTGCTCCGAATTGTCAGGAAGGGCTTGGTGGAGAATCTTCCTGAGAATGCACACGAGCTTGCTTCCGGAAGGCTCTTCATCTCCCTGACTCGGGTGTCCGATGGACAGAATGTCCTGGTCTCTGACTTCACTTCCAACGAGGAACTTGTCCAGGTGACAATCTGCTTTTTCTCTTCCAACATCCAATGTGAAATCTTCAGGACTTACGACTATGGAATACTTCCCGATTTATGCTGTTGTAGAGCATTAGCAACTTATACCTTGCTCATCTTGCCTATGCCCCACTTTTCACCCTCCTCCCACCCCTTCCAGGTACTGACTGTAGCTGAGGGTTTGAATCTATGGGTTTTGGGACCCTTCTAATTCCTATGTGAGAGAACACTTTTGTTTCCTGGCTAATCACCACAGGGCGGCACAGTGGCGCAGTGGTTAGCACCGCAGCCTCACAGCTCCAGGGACCTGGGTTCGATTCTGGGTACTGCCTGTGCGGAGTTTGCAAGTTCTCCCTGTGACTGCGTGGGTTTTCGCCGGGTGCTCCAGTTTCCTCCCACAGCCAAAGACTTGCAGGTTGATAGATAAATTGGCCATTGTAAATTGCCCCCAGTGTAAGTAGGTTATAGGGAATATGGGATTAATGCAGGGTTAGTATAAATGGGTGGTTGTTGGTTGGCGCAGACTCGGTGGGCCGAAGGGCCTGTTTCAGTGCTTGTACCTCTAAAATAAAAAATAAATAAAAAATAAAAAAATTACAACATTGAAATGGCTAGTTCAGCCCAACCAATTCACCTAATCCTTTGTAGAACATCGTAGTCAATCATTATCTTATTCTGTCTTGCCCTCCCTCACGCTCTCGCTTTGCACCTGCCTATCTTTTATTCTTCCCCCACTCTCACTCCCTCTCCCCACCACCCCACTCTGTCTCCCTCTCAATCCCTCTTTTACGAACATATGAATTAGGAGCAGTAGGCCACTCGGCCCCTCAAGCCAGTTCCTCCATTCAATAAGATCATGGCTGATCTGATTGTAACCTTAACTCCACATTCCTGCCTGCCCCTGATGACCTTTCGCCCCTTTGCTCATCAAGAATCGATCTACCTCTGCCTTAAAAATATTCAAAGACTCTGCTTCCACTGCCTTTTGAGGAAGAGAATTCCAAAGACTCTCAACCCTCTGAGAGAAAACATTTCTCCTCATCTCTGTCTGAAATGGGTGACCCCTTATTTTTAAACATCCACTCCGTTTCTAGATTCTCCCACAAGGGGAAACATCCTTTCCGCATCCACCCTGTCAAGACCTCTCAGGATCTTATATGTTTCAGTCAAGTTGCCTCTTACTCTTCTAAACTTCAGCGGATGCAAGCCTAGCCTGTCCAACCTTTCCTCATAAGACAACCCGCCCATTTCAGGTATTAGTTTAGTAAACCTTCTCTGTACTGCCTCCAACACATTTACATCCTTCCTTAAATAAGGAGACCAATACTGTACACTGTACTCCAGATGTGGTCTCACCAATGCCCTGTATAGCTGAAGCATAACCTCCCTAATTTTGTATTCAATTCCCCTCGCAATAAATGATAGCATTCTATTAGCTTTCCTAATTACGTGCTGTACCTGCATACAAACCTTTTATGTTTCATACACTAGGACACCTGGACCACTTTGCAGCTCAGCTCTGCAATCTCTCACCATTTAGATAATGTGCTTTTTATTCTTCCTGACAAACTGGACAATTTCACATTTTCCCACATTATGCTCCATTTGCCAGGTCTTTGCCCACTCACTTAACCTATCTATATCCCTTTGTAGCCTCCTTCTGTCCTCTTCACAACTTCCTTTCCTATCTATCTTCGTGTCATAAGCACATTTAGCAACCATACCCTTGGCCCCCTCATCTAAATCATTTTTATAAATTGTAAAAAGTTGAGGCCCCAGCACTGATCTCTGTGGCACACCACTCGTTACATCTTGCCAACCAGAAAATGACCCAGTTATATCTACTTTCTGTTTCCTGTTAGCTAGCCAATCTTCTGTCCATGCCGATATGTTACCCCCTACACCATGAGCTTTTATTTTCTGCAATAACCTTTGATGTGGCACCTTATCAAATGCCTTCTGGAAATCTAAGTACAGCACATCCACTGGTTCCCCTTTATCCACAGCACGTTACTCCCTCAAAGAACTCCAATAAATTGGTTCAACATGATTTCTCTTTCACGAAGCCATGTTGACTCTGCCTGATTACCTTGAATTTTTCTAAATGCCCTGCTATAATGTCTTTAATCAAAGCTTGTAACATTTTCCCTAAGACAGATGCCAAGCTAACTGGCCTGTAGTTTCCTGCTTTCTGTCTCCCTCCCTTTTTTAATAAAGGAGCTACATTCACTGTTTTCCAATCTAATGGAACCTTTCCCGAATCTAGGAAAGTTTGGAAAATCAAAACCAACGCATCAATTATCTCACTAGCTAGTTGTTCTAGGACCCTAAGATGAAGTCCATCAGGACCCGAGGACTTGTCAGCCCGCAGCTCCAACAATTTGTTCAGTACCACTTCCCTGATGATTTGTAATTTTCTTCTCCTCTTCCCTTCCTTCCATTTCCTGATTTACAGCTATTTCAGGGATGTTACTTGTATCCTCTATAGTGAAAACTGATGCAAAATACACGTTCAATTCATCTGCCATCTCCTTTTTTCCCTTATTAATTCCCCAGACTCATTTTCTTTAGGACCAGTACTCACTTTGGCATTTTTAAAAAATACCTATAGAAACTCTGACTATCTGTCTTTTTATTTCTAGTTGGCTTTCTCTCGTACTCTAATTTTTCCCTCCTTATCAATCTTTTAGTCATTCTTTACTGTTATATTTTGTCCAATCTTCTGACCAGCTACGCATCTTTGTGCAATTGTATGCTTTTTCTTTAAGTTTGATACTATCTTTAACTTTTTTAGTTAACTGCGGATGGTGGGTCCTTCCCTTGGAATTTTTCTTCCTCGTTGGAATGTATCAATTCTGTGTATTCAGCAATATCCCCTGAAATGTCTGCCACTGCATCTCTATTGAACTATCCCTTAACCTATTTTGCCAGTTCACTTTAGCTAGCTCTGCTTTCATACCCTCATAATTGCCATTATTTAAGTTTAAAATACTAGTCTTGGACCAATTTCTTTCTCCCTCAAACTGGATGTAAAATTCAACAAATCTAAAATGTAAAATTTGCTCTCACCTTCCTGCTCTTGCTCCATCTTTTGCTCTTCCCCGCCCCCACTCTCACTGCCTGTTTTACTCTTCCCTCGCCCTCCTCTCGAGTGCTCTCTTACCCCACCCCCCATTTTCTTCTTCACCCCCCAGGCTGCCTGGAGTTGCTGAGGCAGTGTTTAACGTGAAAGGCTTCTTTATGCAGTCTCCTGATTCACTGGCTTGGTGCCTAGAACATACCATCCCTGTTCTTACAGATTATTGTTCAGTAATGTTTGTTCCTCAGGTTCTAATCTTGTCCTGTATGTGACTTCTCAGAACTTCCTTATGCTGCAGTTTCTTAGTTTTAATATGTGTAAGTGGCTTTAATATTGAGAAAAGTTTAATGAAGTTATTAGCATTGTTAGGGTCATCTTTACCTGACTTATTTCTGTTCCTTAAATGGAATATTTTCGTCTCCACTTCTCCAGCTGTCTTCTCAGTTAAATTGTTTAAGATGGTGCTGAAGACTTGAAGCAAAAATGTTTGCAGTACCACTTGAGTTTGAACTGTTCTTTTCTGTCCTTCCCTACAGGCCTTGGTTTGCAGCTGTTTTGTTCCTGTTTACTGTGGGCTGGTCCCTCCAACTTTCCGTGGTGTGGTACGTAGTCACTGACCCACTTTCTCGATTGTGCTGCAAGTTTCTGTATATAGAAATAATTTTCATGCCCTTTTTGTCTTATAGAATCATAGAATAGTGCAGCACACAGGGAGGCCATTCAGTCCATCAGGTCTCTGTCTGCTTTCAAGGAGCAATCCTGTTAGTCCCACTCCTCCAATCTTTCTTTATACCCCTGCAATTTTTTTCTCCTAGTGTTTATCCAATTCACTTTTGAAAGCTACGATTGAATCTGTACCCACCATCCCACCAGGCGGTGCATTCCAGATTCTAAACACTTGTGTTTTAAAAAAAAAATCAAGTTTTTACTCATGTCACCTCTACTTCTTTTGCCAATTAACTTAAATCTGTTCCGTCTGGTTATTGTCCGTTTAGCTATTGGGAACAATTTTTCAATATTTACTCTCCCTAAACCCATTTTAAACGTATCTATTAAACCTCTTAACCTTATCTGCTCTGAGGGGAACAATCCAATTTCTCCATTCTGTTTTATATAGGTATAGAATAACTTAAGAACAAGAGTAGGCCATTCAGCCCATCGAGGCTGCTCCGCCATTCAGTTAGATGATGACTGATTATCTACCTCAGCAGCAAATTCCCGCGCTATCACCATATCTCCGTATCCCTTGATGTCATTTGTATCCAGATATCTATCGACTTCTGTCTTGAACATGCTCAATGATCGAGCTTCCACAGCCTCTGGGTAGAGAATTCCAAAGATTCACCACCCTCTGAGTAAAGGAATTCCTCCTCATCTCAATCTTAAATGGTCTACCCCTTATTCTGAGCCTATGTCCCCTGGTTCTAGAATCACCAGCCAGGGGAAACATCCTATCTACGTCCTACCTGTCACGCCCTGTAAGAATTTTGTATGCGACAATGCGATCACCTTCATTCTTCTAAACTGTAGAAAATATAAGGCCAGTCTCTTCAATCTTTCCTCATAAAACAATCCCGCCATCGCAGGGATCAGTCTTGTGAACCTCCATTGTACTCCCTCTATGGCATGTATATCCTTCCTTAGATGAGGAGACCAAAACTGTACACAATACTGCAGGTGTGGTTTCACCAAGGCTCTATACAATTGCAGGAAGACATCTTTACTCCTGTACTCAAATCCCCTTGCAATGAAGGCCAACATACCATTTGTCTTCCTAATTGCTTGCTGCACTTGAGTGACTCATGAACAAGGACACCCAGGTCTTTTTGGTCATCAATGCTTCCCAACTTCTCACCATTTAAGAAAGACTCTATTTTTCAGTTTTTTTCTCCCAAAGTGGATAATGTCACACTAATCCACATTATGTTCCGTGTGTTATATTCTTGCCCATTTACTTAACCTATCCAAGTCCCCTTGAAGCCTCTTTGCTTCCTCCTCACAACTCACATTCCCATCCAATTTTGTGTCATCAGCAAATTTGGAAATATTACATTTGGTCCCCACATCTAAGTCATTTATATGTATTGTGAACAGCTGTGGCCCCAGCACTGATCCTTGTAGTACCCCACTAGTAACAGCCTGCCATCCTGAGAATGACCCCTTTGTTCCTACTCTGTTTTCTGTCTGGAAACCAATTCTCAGTCCATACCAGTACATTATCCCCAATCCCATGCGCTCTAATTTTGTTTACTAATCACCTGTGTCGGACTTTATCAAAAGCTTTCTGAAAATCCAAATACACCACATCCGCTGGTTCTCCTTTATCTATACGACAAGTAACATCCTCAAAAATACTTCAACAGGATTATCGAACATGATTTCCTTTTCATAAATCCATGTTGACTCTGCCCAATCAGATTATTTTCTGAGTGTCCAGTTATCTCATCCTTTCCAATAGATTCCAACATTTTCCCTACTAATGACGTCAAACTGTGGTTCCCCGTTTTCTCTCTTCCCCCCTTTTTTAAATAGTGGGGTTACATTTGTTTTTCAGTCTGCAGGAACCCTTCTAGAATCTGTAGAATTTTGAAAGATAACCACCAATGCGCCCACGATCTCTATAGCCACCTCCAGTCAAAACTCTGGGATGCAGCTCATTTGGTCCAGGGGATTTATCAACTTTCAATCCAGTTAATTTTTCGATTACTACTTCTTTATTAATACTAATTTCTTTCAGTTCCTCATTTTCAGAAGTCTCTTGGTTTCCTAATATTTCTGCGAGATTTTCTGTATCTTCCTCCGTGGTGACTTTCTGGCTTTTGTATGCTAGGCCTCAATTTATAAATCCCATATGCTTTATTAACTGCTTTGTTCACCACGCACTCCCAGGTATGTCTCTTCATGCACCCCTTTAGAACTGAGCCATTTGTGATTATTGTCTCTCCTCATTTTTCCTACTTGTATCACCTAGTTTTTCTGCGTTAAATTTCATCTGTCATGTGTCCACCCATCCCACCAGCCCATCTACATCCTTTTGACCATGCCTGGAGTACTGTGAGCAGCTCTGGGCACCATCCTTATGAGGGACATATTGGCCTTGGAAGGAGTGCAGCGTAGGTTTATCAGTATGTCGCATGGACTCCAAGGGTTAAATTACAAGGAGAGGTTACACAAACTAGGGTTGTATTCCCTGGACTCGAGAGAGTTAAGGGGTAATTTGATTAAATTTTCAAGATATTAAGGGAAACCGATAAGGTAGAGCAAAACTCTTTCTGCTGATTGGGGAGTCCAGGACTAGGGGCCATGTCTAAAAGTTAGAACCAAACCTTTCAGGAGTAAAATTTGGAAACACATCAACACCCAAAGGGTGGTAGAAGGTTGGTACTCTGTTCCACAAATGGCAGTTGATGCTAGATCAGCTGTTAGCTAAACTATAACAAGCTTAATTTTAAAACTATCAAAAATCTAAGGGATGTGGGGCAAAGGTGGGCTCCTGGAGTTGGGTCGCATATCAGCCATGATCTCAGTGAATGGCTAATGGGCTCGAAAAATTAAATGATCTCCTCCTGTTCCTATATACCAGTGCAAAAATGAAGCAATTATCCAGCAGATTACTAGCAGTGCATTGTTACTGTGAAATTTGGAGTGCAAATGCAAACTGTTCTAATGTGTTATACACACTGGAAATGGGCACCCTAATATCCACAATGTCTTGCTAACTTGCCCTATAGAAGATTTGCTGGTTAATCTGAGTGCAATGCCAGCTCTTCTCAACACATCAAAGAATAAATTCCTTTGGGCTACATGGGTTTTCAGATAGCAAATTAAAAGATTGATTCTTTTCTGTGTCTAATCTTGTCCACAAACTCATTAGTACCACAGTTCTTGGTGCTTATAATTGAGACTAGATGTTCTCCCATTACATAGTGTCAAGATAGAGTAGTCTTAAGGTGACAGTGGGACCAGGGCATGCGGACAGGCCCCATAAATTCATGTATTCTGCTATTTTTATATAATACTTCGATTTCATAGTAATGTTTATATATAGACAGTAAAACTTGCACATATTTGGGAAGCACAAAAGTAGAATTAGTTGGGGTTTCATTGTAGTACAAGTAGAGGAGTTGAGGGAAATAGAAAACAGAGGGGCTGCAGCACCACCACTGACTGTGAGGAGCAGGTCTAATTACTATGTGACAACTTTACATGGAGAGTTTCCATTTTAAATGTGGATGTAGACATTTAGAATAGAAAAAAAGGTGACAAATATATGACAGTACTTGAGAAGAGGAAATAAGGTATTGTAGACAGGCAATGCATGCACCCATAAAATATTTTAAATATAGATTTTAAAAAAGGTACAGGGGCCTTCTTTTTGGATCAGAAATGAATTCTTCCCAGGCTTTCAACTAACTTGTACAGTTAGATCATATCTTTCTTTTTTTCTTTGGCCTCCTTGCCTCGGGAGACAATGGGTAAGCACCTAGAGGTGGTCAGTGGTTTGTGAAGCAGCGCCTGGAGTGGCTATAAAGGACAATTCTAGAGTGACAGACTCTTCCACAGGTGCTACAGATAAGATTGGTGGTTGGGGCTGTTACACAGTTGGCTTTCCCCTTGCACTTCTGTCTTTTTTCCTGCCAAATGCTAAGTCTCTTCGACTCGCCACACTTTAGCCCCGCCTTTGTGGCTGCGCGCCAGCTCTGGCGGTCGCTGGCAACTGACTCCCACGACTTGTGATCAATGTCACAGGACTTCATGTCATGTTTGCAGACGTCTTTAAAGCAGAGACATGGACGGCCGGTGGGTCTGATACCAGTGACGAGCTCGCTGTACAATGCGTCCTTGGGGATCCTGCCATCTTCCATGTGGCTCACATGGTCAAGCCATCTCAAGCGCTGCTGGCTCAGTAGGGTGTATATGCTGGGGATGTTGACCGCCTCGAGGACTTCTGTGTTGGAGATATGGTCCTGCCACCTGATGCCAAAGATTCTCCGGAGGTAACGAAGATGGAATCAATTGAGACGTCGCTCTTGGTGACATATGTTGTCCAGGCCTCAATGCCGCAGAGCAAGTTACTGAGGACACAGGCTTGATACACTTAGACTTTTGTGTTCCATGTCAGTGCGCCATTTTCCCACACTTTCTTGGCCAGTTTGGACGTAGCAGTGGAAGCCTTTCCCATGCGCTTGTTGATTTCTGCATCGAGAGACAGGTTACTGGTGATAGTTGAGCCTAGGTAGGTCAACTCTTGAACCACTTCCAGAGCGTGGTCGCCGATATTGATGGATGGAGCATTTCTGACGTCCTGTCCCATGATGTTCGTTTTCTTGAGGCTGATGGTTAGACCAAATTCGTTGCAGGCAGACGCAATCCTGTCGATGAGTCTCTGCAGACACTCTTCAGTGTGGGATGTTAATGCAGCATCGTCAGCAAAGAGAAGTTCCCTGATGAGGACTTTCCGTACTTTGGTCTTCGCTCTGAGACGGGTAAGTTTGAACAACCTGCCACCTGATCTTGTGTGGAGGAAAATTCCTTCTTCTGAAGACTTGAATGCATGTGAGAGCAGCAGGGAGAAGATGATCCCAACAGTGTAGGTGCGAGAACACAGCCCTGTTTCACTCCACTCAGGTTAGGACAGGGGTCTGATGAGGCGCCACTATGCTGAATTGTGCCTTTCATATTGTCATGGAATGAGGTGATGATACTTAGTAGCTTTGGTGGACATCCGATCTTTTCTAGTAGTCTGAAGAGACCACGTCTGCTGACGAGGTCAAAGGCTTTGGTGAGATCAATGAAAGCAACGTAGAGGGGCATCTGTTGTTCGCGACATTTCTCCTGTAGCTGGCGAAGGGAGAACAGCATGTCAATAGTGGATCTCTCTGCTCGAAAGCCACACTGTGCCTCAGGGTAGACAGTCTCAGCCAGCTTCTGGAGCCTGTTTAAAGCAATTCGAGCGAAGACTTTCCCCACTATGCTGAGCAGGGAGATTCCACAGTAGTTGTTGTAGTCACCACGGTCACCCTTGTTCTTGTAGAGGGTGATGATATTGGCATCGCGCATGTCCTGGGGTACTGCTCCCTCGTCCCAGCACAGGCAAAGCAGTTCATGTAGTGCTGAGAGTATAGCAGGCTTAGCACTCTTTATTATTTCAGGGGTAATGTCGTCCTTCCAAGGGGCTTTTCCGCTGGCTAGAGAATCAATGGCATCACTGAGTTCCGATTTTGTTGGCTATTCGTCCAGCTCATCCATGACTGGCAGAGACTGGGCTGCATTGAGGGCGGTATCAGTGACTACATTTTCCCTGGAGTACAGTTCTAGGTAGTGTTCCACCCAGCGGTCCATTTGCTTGTGTTGGTCCGTGATTGTGTTCCCTGATTTAGATTTGAGGGGGGCGATCTTCTTGATGGTTGGCCCAAAAGCTCTCTTAATGCCATCATACATTCCTCTGATGTTTCCGGTGTCAGAGGCCAGCTAAAAATGACTGCATAGGTGTTGTCAGTAGTCATTTGCGCAGTGCCTGGCTGTTCTTTGTGCAATGCTTCTGGCTGCTTTAAGTGCTATGGATGTTGACTCGCTGGGGGCTTTCTTGTAGTTCAACAGTGCAATGCGCTTAGCGGCTATGACTGGTTTCAATCTCACTTTGAAGATCTGGAACCTGCCATAGCTGCTAAGCGCAGTGCATTGCTGTTCAACTGAGATTGAAACCAGTCTGCATTCCGCTTCACACATTTGCCATAGGTGGTCATTGCTGAGTCATACATGGCATCTCTGATGTGGGCCCACTTGGTCTCTGCATCCCCTGTAGGAGTGTTTTGAAGGGCTTTTTCAAGTGAATTTAGAAACTTATGTAACAGCTGTGGATGAGAAATTCTGCTCGTGTTGATGCGCGGGTGGCCCTTCTGCTTGGAATGATGCAGCTTCTTTGGTTTGAGTCAAACCTTGCTGCACACCAGGGAGTGGTCGGTGTCGCAGTCCGCACTGTGGAAACTGTTTTAAGAGGCTCGCCTTGTGACAATGAGGTCCAGCTGGTGCCAACGGCGTGATCTTGGGTGCCTCCAAGAAACCTGGTGACAGGGTTTAGTATGAAAGAACGAGTTGGTGATGCAGAGGTTGTGATAGGTACACAACTCAAGCAGTCTCTGCCCGTTCTCATTCATCCTTCCAATGCCATAGCGCCCAAGGCAGGAGGGCCATGAGTCATGGTCGGCTCCAACCCTGGCATTAAAGTCCCACAGCAGGAACAAGTGTTCGGTATTGGGGATGCTACTAATGATGTTATGGAGTTCCTTGTAGAACTGGTCTTTAGCTTCAGGTTGGGAGCAGAGTGTTGGAGCATAGATGCTGAGTAGGTGTACTGGACCAGAGGTGGTGAGCAGTCGGATGGACAGTATGCGTTCCGAGCCATTTGAGGGTGGCTCTATCATGCTGAGCAAAGAATTTCTGATGGCGAAGCCCACTCCATGCTGTCTTGGTTCTTCAGGATCCCTACCCTGCCAGAAGAAGGTGTAGTCTTGCTCTCTTCGAGATCTGCTCGCGGGGAGGCGTGTCTCCTGAAGTGCTGCAATGTCTACATTGAGTCTACTGAGCTCATTGTTAATGATGGCGGTCTTCCAAGAATCGTTGATTTGTGTAAGGTCTTCCGACAGGCCAGGACACATAGTTCTGACGTTCCAGCTTGCAAAATGAAGGGCTGGTACCTTCTTTCCTTTTTTTGTCGTGCTGTTTGGTGCGGTGTTACAGTCCACTTGTCAGGCAATGACCCTGAGTTCCAAGCACCCATTGCAGCAGGTGGACTGTGGTGCGACAGAACCTTACTGACCGGGGGCTGCCCGGTTTGAGGAGGGCGGTAGCTGTCCAGTGAGATGCGATGACCTCTCCCACCGACAAAGGCAACCCGTGGCGCCCAATCTCTACGCCAGTTGAGCTGGGCTTATAACCCGTAACTGCTGCCTTCCGTGTTGTTTTGGTTGCTGTGAGGCGACTATGGAGTGACCTCTCCATGGCGCATGCCTGGGTGGATGTATGGAGGTTGTGAGTTGCCCAAGCATCAAAACCCCCCTCTCGGCTTTCCTGGTGGGGTCCAAAGGAGTGCAGAGCACGACGTTTGGCACCGGTATGGCTGCAGGAACTGCCGGAAACATGCCGAAGGTGACATATGACCGCCTTCGGGGTTCCGCTCCGGATTTTCTGTTCAGGTTTACTCCCTTAGCCTTGGTCTCTCCCGAGACACCCACAAGGCAGTGGGGTTTTTAGGGTCCCTGCTCGGGTAGGTGGATGCCGGTGGGGGGAGGTGGGGGGGAAGGGGGTGCGAGGGGGAGCTGGGAAGGCGGCTTCAGGGGTGCAGGGGAAGGGGGTGCGAGGGGGAGCTGGGAAGGGGGTGCGAGGGGGGAGCTGGGAAGGGGGTGAGCTGGGAGGGGGGAGCGGGTGGGGGAAAGGAGGTGCAGCTAATAGTTAGATCATATAACCAAATGTAATACAATATATCTATTTTAAACACTGGCGTTTTTCAAAGTCGAAGGACATTGAGGTGACTGAATATCCAGGAGTACTTTCCACCCAGGATTGTTCTTTGTGAGCTTGGGATTTTTATTTTTCCTCCCTTGTAATTTTCTCCACTGTTCTCACGAAAGTGCTGACTCTTCCTGGGTGTTCCTTTTGATCCTTTTGATTCTGTTACAAGTGGCAAACTTGCACGGCTCATTCGTTCCCAGTCGATACTCTGCCCTGCTGTATGCTGCGGCTTAGAGTCTATTTCTAGTCTGTGTGGTTTCCTTTTGAAGATCGTGTGATGAGAAATATCTGATCGCCATGCTTTACAAAAAAGAGGGTTTAGTTTCTAAATGTTAATCTTATTTTTTCATACTTCTTGCTTATGGTGTCATGGTCATATGGGCTCCTTGTGATCACAATATACCCTTTTATTAACTGGTGCATGAAATTGGGACAGTAGACCATATTAAATTGGCCCATGCCACTCTTAAATGTGTTTTTTGGGGATTTGTGGTGTTTTGGATATCCTTGAATTTTTCACACAGGTTGATCTCTCTGACCTTTTCAGTGAATGGAGAAGAATAGAAAATCTCAATGAGGTAAACATTCCCAATCTACACATACCAGATGTCCGTTAAAATGACCATATGAGAAACTCGAGTGATGTGCTGTTGGATTGATCAACTGCTCTCTATCCTATCCTATCTCCTTTTTAAGAGTCAGAATGTAAACTAAGTGTACATGCTATTCCTGTGTGTAAAACCCCTTCCTGTTCTCCGCTCCCAGTATATGCTGTTACATGAATTCCCTTCACTGATAAATAACCAAATCGCTTTGAATTATGCAGTTTGACTAGGTTTCCCCATCTGTACTGCGGTGGCCAGATTCCTCTGACTGTGAGGCCTTTCAATGGCTAATTGCTATGTCTGGTGTGATACTCAGCTAAGCAGACCACAAGCTTCTGGTCTATCTCAGCCAGAGTGACTGTGAGTCTGGAGAGGGGAAACAAGGTTCCTATTGGTGGGGTGTGTGAGGAGGTGCGGGTTACCAACAAAGACATATCCTTCTAGCAGGAGCTGCTAAATGCTTCTATGGTTGGATAGAGATAACGAGCAGGAATTACAACTTGGAAACTAGCCGACTCGCAAACACAATGAGAGTGTCTAGTGCCTCCCAGCCTTTACACAGCTTGTCCTTTGCAGAAAAGGCTTATGTGTTGCTGAAGGTAGAACAGAGCCTACTGGTCTCAGACACACCTACTTTGGGTTCCATTAAAATTACAAAATGCTTCAGCTGATTCCTGGCCACATTGCGGAAGAAATTCCATGGGTTTCCCCCCCCCCCTTTGAACTGTACCCCCTCCCCAATAGTTCTTTCCCTCCCCACACACACCTTTCCTTTGCTGCATATTTGTGCAATACCCGTGGGGTGACGTCGAGTCACAAATGGGTATTGTAGAGGTTCTGCCTGGAGCACAGGGACCGAGGGGGTAATCTGGACCTTTTCCTTATCAGGAACCAGATGAATTCTTAACCCCCTCACTTTAACTCTTCACTCAGGAACTATTTGAGGTTTACAATCCTGCTTGTGTTTGAGTTAATGATGTCTGGCTTTGACCTGCCAAACTGTCTTGCATTTTTCTCACCAGCCCTCAAATAGGATACCCACAAACTACTGAGAGAATGATGTAACCCTTTCCACCTAAACCACAAAGAAGTTGAACAACATGTCATACACACATAATATTGACTGCAAACCACACTTATCACTAATCAAATCGAATCATTAAGTATGCAAAAAATAAATAGCAACCTATATTTATATAGTAATTTTAAAGTAATAAAACCTCCAAAAGTGTTTCATAGGAATGTTGTCACAGAATTTGACACTGAGCCACATAAGGACCAGACAGGATTGTCATCTGTAATCTCGAGACTATCAAACTCTGCTGCCTGTGTTCTTACTTGCACTAAGTTCTGTTCACCTATCACCGTTGTGCTTGCGACCTATATTGACTCCTGGTTAAGCAACGCCTCCATTTAAAAAAAAAAAAAAAAATCCTCATCCTTGTTTTCAAGTCCCTCTTGGACTCACCTCTCCCTATCTCATGTTATCTCCTCCAGCTTTACAAGCCTCAAATATCTGCATCTAATTCTGGCCTCTTGAGCAACCCCGATTTTAATCACTGCACCATTGGTGGCTGTGCCTTCAGTTGCCTGGGCCCCGAGCTCTGGAAATCTTTCCCTAAATGTCTCTGCCTCTCTGCCTCTCTGCCTCTCTGCCTCTCTACCTCTCTTTTCACCTTTTAAGATGATCCTTAAAACCTACCTATTTGACCAAGCTTTTGGCCATTTGACTTAATATCATCATACGTGGTGGGGTGTCAAATCCTGTTTTTTTTTTTACTGCTCCTATGAAGTGCCTTGGGCCATTTTATTAAGTCAAGGATGCTATATAAATACAAGTTGTTTTTTTAGAATCAGGGTTGCTCACGAAGCCAGAATTGGAAGAGCGTATTGATCTTGGAGGGTTGAGGAGATTAGAGTTAGGGAGGGGCAAGTACATGGAGGGATTTGAAAACCAGGATGAGAATTTTAAAATGAAGATGTTACTTAACCGGAGGCCAGTGTAGATCAGCAAGCACAGGAGTGATGGGTGAATGGGATTTAGTGGGAGTTAGGACACAGGCAGCAGAGCTTTGGATTACCTCAAGTTTATGGAGGGTAGAATGTGGAAGACCAGCCAGGAGTGTGTTGGAATAGTCAAGTCTAGAGGTACCAAAATCATGGATAAGGGTTTCAGCAGCAGATGAGCTGAGACAGGGCAATGTTGTGGAACTGGAGGTAAATGGTCCTAGTGATGGCACAGATATGTTGTCAGAAGCTCATCAGATATGACATCAGTGTTTCGAACAGTCTGGTGCAGCCTCAGACAGGTGCCAGGGAGAAGGATTGAGTCAGTAGCTAGGGAATGGAGTTTACAGTGGGAGCTAAAGATAATTGCTTCGTTCTTCCCAATATTTGATTAGAAGAAATTTCTGCTCATCCAGTGCTGGATGTCAGATAAGCAGTATGATAATGTAGAGATGGTGGAGAGTCGAGAAAGGCGGTGGTGAGGGAGAGCAGCGTGTTGTCAGCAGATGTATGAAAACCAATGCTGTGTTTTTGGATTTTGTCACCAAGGGGCAGCATGTAGATGAGAAATGTGGGGAAAGGGGGTGCATAGGATAGATTTTTAAGGTAACTGTGTAGAAGTTGGGAGAGAAGCCAGTGTAGGTGATTCTGTTACAATGACTGGATAGGTAAGAACGGAACCAGGTGAGTGCAGTTGCATCTAGCTGAAAAATGAACGAGAGGCTTTGGAGGAGGATGGTGTGGTCAGCTATGTCAAAGGCTGCAGACAGGTCAAGAAGGATGAGGAGGGATAGTTTACCTTTGTCGCAGTCACATAGAATGTAATTTGTGCTTTTGATGAGAGCCGTTTTGGTTCTGTGATGGTGCGGAAACCTGATTGGAGGGATTCAGACATGGAGTTCCGTGAAAGCTGGGCACGGATTTGGGAGGTGACGCCATATTCGAGGACTTTGGAGAGGAAAGGCGTTTGCAAGGATGGAGGGGGTCAGGGAGTTTTTTTTTTTTGAGGGCTGTTGATGGCAGATTTATAGGAGAGAGGAAGTATCTTAACAATATCGGATAACATGGGAACCAGGAAGGGAAGTTTGGCGGTCAGTAATTTAGTGGAAATAGGGCCGAGGGAGCAGGAAGTACGTTTCATTGAAAAGGTGAGTTTGAAGAGAGAATGAGGGTACATAGGAGAGAAACCAGAGAAAGGTGCAAGTTCAGGGCTAGGGCAGTGGGAAAATTTGTCCTTGTGAGCGAGGGGAAGGGAGGAAAGAAGCAGAGGCAACCAATCGGATGGTCTCAATCTTCTGATGAAGTCCGTGAGCTCCTTGCACTTGTTGGAGGTGAAGGTGGAGGAGACGGGAGAGAGGCAATTGAGAAGTGGAGAAAGCTGCCGAGAAAAGAAGCCGGGGTTATCTTTGCAATCCAGGACGATCTTGGAATACTGGGCAGTTTCCGCAGATGAGAGCTATGTGGTCCAGCCGGATCTGGTGGTAAATGGCTAAACCGGTTGTTTGCCATAATCTGTTCAAGGCCGTCTCTTTTTTGCACTAGAGAGAGTGGAGGTGTGGACCATACCAAGGGGAAAGACCAGACTGTGTGAGAGAGAGAGAAATGGTTTTAATGGGAACTGAGTCATCAAAGATGGAGGTGTGATTGAGCAGATCAGTTGCTGCACAGAAGAATGGAGGGCCAAAGTCTAAACAGTTGGGATTTTGTAAGTGCCACTGTAAAGGAATTAGGCCTGAGTTTTTTCCAGGATGGACACAAAGAATAGAGTTGAGAGGGCGGAGGGAATTGTAGGTGGAGAGCAATGCAAAGAAGTGATCATAGATGGTCTTCTCTGTGATTGACATGATTGGAGGAGCTAGGCCATATCAATGGCAAGGTCAGGGAGTGGTCCTGAATATGGGGATATGAATAGTTGTATAATAATTGGGTGATATAGAAATTTGGATCGCAGTTAATAGTGAATAAAATTGATAGGTTTTAAAGACAGTTCAGCAGTGTCACTGTAATGCTACATTTAGATTGCTGCTGATCAAATTACTATTGAGATCTGTGTCAGAGAATGAAGTAAATGGTGAGGTTAATCGCCGGATTAATAAGAATTGTATATTATACTCCTTGGATAGCTGACCAGTTAACAGTATTGCATAGCCAATCAGTTGGGTAGATTAAAATCTATGTGCTAGTGGTTAGCAATGCTTTCAGAGCTTCTGCGACCATGTCCTTATGAGCAGTGTGGTCGATTTGATCATCTTCCTCTCCTAGATGGTGGCAATAGCTTCTGGGAGGTCAAGTTGATGAGCCCCGTGGCGGCGGGATCATCTGTTGCACTTGCATCCTCATATGTATGCATGATCAGCTGAGCTTGCTATCTAAACTGTAGCCTTGCTTTTAGGGAATTTGTACAGCCAAGCTATGCATTTAACTCTGCCTCTAATTGGCTGGTATAGCTGCACAATCTGATTTAAACATTACTCTCTGTCCTGATATGGGCCCCTGTCTACATCTTCTGTGGTGATCTTTACCTAATGCAAGATTAAAGAGTCTTCTAGCTGTCCAACAGCATCTATTTCCAACAAAGACAGAGACTCTGCTGAGAGGTGTACTGAACACAATCCCAGATATCAAAATTCATCTCGGAACCTTTCTCCATTCAATCGACCAGTCTGGGTGACACATATCTGAAGGGTTCACTGCTTTTTGTGTCAATCATTTCAAACAGTCAGACAAGTGTCCTGAAAAATGTCAGTTACTCTCACATTGGACCAGAGAGGGTCGGGTTAAATGGGTAAGTTGGCGAAACCCGACCTCCACTCTGTTGCAAACGGCATGTTTCCGTTTTAACTGCTACGGGTTTCAGGGCATCCGAGTAACTTGCTCTGGAGGAGTGGATCTGTAATTTTAATATGTAAGTAAGGCTCCATTCCTGATATCTAGGCTGTGTTTGAATTTAACACCTCCTGCAAGAACGCTCCCTCCCCTCCTCCATTAAGCAAGATGAGGTGAGAGAAACCAGAGATTTATAGACCAGTTAGCCTAACATCTCCTGTTGGGAAATTACTGGAGTCCATGAATTAAGGATGGGTGACTGAACACCTTGAAAATTTTCAGCTGATCAGAGAGAGCCAGCATGGACTTGTAAAGGGCAGGTCATACCTGATGATCCGGGTTGAATTTTTTGAAGAGGTGACTAAAGTAGTGAAGAGAGGAGTCTGTGGATATTATTTATATGGACATCTAGAAGGAATTTGATTGTGTTAGTTAAAGTTCACAGAATTGAAGGAAAATTATTGAGCTGGTTAGAGGATTGCCTGAGCAGCTGGAGATGCAGAGTAAGGATAATGGGCCGGTGCTCTAGATGGTGGATGTGAATAGTGGTGTGCCACAAGGATTTGTGTTGGGATCTCAACTATCCATTTATTAATGACTTGGATGACTAGATGGAGATCTGCATATCCAAATTTGCTCATAATATAAAAAATATCTGACTTTACAAGCAGTGTAGATGGAAGTGTAAAATTGCAGAGATATTGATAGATTAAGGGAATGGGAAAACCTGTGAGAATTGTATTTCAATGCAGGCAAATTGAGGTTCTCTACATTGAACTTAAAAAGTATAGAACCGGGTACACTCTAAATGGAGAAAAACTAGAAACAGTGGAGGTCCAAAATGTCTTGGGGGTGGGGGGAGATTTTTTATATCTAGAGGACAAGAATAAAAAGTGGTGCTTCAGCTATAAAAAGTCCTGGTTAGACCACACATGGAGTACTGTGAGCAGTTCTGGGCACCACACCTTCTGAAGGATATCATGTCCTTGGAAAGCATGCACTGTAAATTTGCCAGAATGATACCTGGTCTTCATGGATTGAATTATGAGAGATTATGCAAACTAAGGTTGTGTTCCCTCAAATTTAGAAGATTAAAGGGTGATTTGATCAAAGTTTTCAAGATATTAAGGGGAACAGATGGGGGGTAGGTTGGGAGAAACTATTTGTGCTGATTGGGGAATCCAGGACTAGAGGACATATCTCCTGAAAGAGCTGGCTTTAGTTTTTAGGTTAAGTTAGGAAACATTTCTACATATTAAGGGTGGTAGACATTCAGAACTCTCTTCAAATGGCAATCATATCCCATATTCCCTTTTGGTTAACAAAAATCTTTCAATCTCAAGTTTAAAATGAACAATTGACCTAACATTAGATAATGAGCAGCTACTCAAATTGGCAGGATGTGACTAGTGGTGTCCGACAGGGATCTGTGTTGGGGTCTCAAAAATCTATGTACATGAACTCCTGAGTCTCTTTGGACTTTCATAGCTTCTAGCTTTTCACCATTGAGAAAGTACTCCGATCTACCCTTTTTAGATCGAAAGTGGATGGTCTCACATTTGCCTATATTAAGATCCATTTGCCATTGTTGCCCATTCACTTAATAAGAACAAAGAGCAGTACAGCACAGGAACAGGCCATTTGGCCCTCCAAGTTTGTGCCGATCTTGATGCCTGCCTAAACTAAAACCTTCTGCACTTCCGGGGCCCATATCCCTCTATTCCCATCCTATTCATGTATTTGTCAAGATGCCTCTTGAGCGTCTCTATGGTACTTGCTTCCACCACCTCCCCCGGCAACAAGTTCCAGGCACTCACCACCCTCTGTGTAAAGAACTTGCCTCGCACATCCCCTCTAAACTTTGCCCCTCTTACCTTAAACCTATGTCCCCTAGTAACTGACTCTCCCACCCTGGGAAAAAGCTTCTGACTATCCACTCTGTCCATGTCGCTTATAACTTTGTAAACCTCTATCATGTTGCCCCTCCACCTCCGTCATTCCAGTGAAAACAATCCGGGTTTATCCAACCCCTCCTCATAGCTAATGCCCTCCAGACCAGGCAACATCCTGGTAAACCTCCTCTGTACCCTCTCCAAAGCCTCCACGTCCTTCTGGTAGTGTGGCGACCAGAATTGCACGCAATATTCTAAGTGTGGCCTAACTAAGGTTCTGTACAGCTGCAGCACGACTTGCCTATTTTTATACTCTATGCCCCGACCGATGAAGGCAAGCATGCCGTATGCCTTCTTGACTACCTTATCCACCTGCGTTGCCACTTTCAGTGACTTGTGGACCTGTACGCCCAGATCTCTCTGCCTGTCAATACTTCTAAGGGTTCTGCCATTTACTGTGTACTTCCCACCTGCATTAGACCTTCCAAAATGCATTACCTCACATTTGTCCGGATTAAACTCCATCTGCCATTTCTCCGCCCAAGTCTCCAACCGATCTATATCCTGCTGTATCCTCTGACAATCCTCATCACTCTCCGCAACTCCACCAACCTTTGTGTCGTCCGCAAACTTACTAATCAGACCAGCTACGTTTTCCTCCAAATCATTTATATACTACAAACAGCAAAGGTCCCAGCACTGATCCCTGTGGAACACCACTAGTCACATCCCTCCATTCAGAAAAGCACCCTTCCACTGCTACCCTCTGTCTTCTATGACCGAGCCATTTCTGTATCCATCTTGCCAGCTCACCTCTGATCCCATGTGACTTCACCTTTTGTATCAGTCTGCCATGAGGGACCTTGTCAAAGGCTTTACTGAAGTCCATATAGATAACATCCACTGCCCTTCCTTCATCAATCATCTTTGTCATTTCCTCAAAAAACTCAATCAAATTAGTAAGACACGACCTCCCCTTCACAAAACCATGCTGCTTCTCGCTAATAAGTTCATTTGTTTCCAAATGGGAGTAAATCCTGTCTCGAAGAATCCTCTCTAATAATTTCCCTACCACTGACGTAACGCTCACCGGCCTATAATTTCCTGGATTATCCTTGCTACCCTTCTTAAACGAAGGAACAACATTGGCTAGTCTCCAGTCCTCTGGGACCTCACCTGTAGCCAATGAGGATGCAAAGATTTCTGTCAAGGCCCCAGCAATTTCTTCCCTTGCCTCCCTCAGTATTCTGGGGTAGATCCCATCAGGCCCTGGGGACTTATCTACCTTAATGCTTTGCAAGACACCCAACACCACCTCCTTTTTGATAATGAGATGACTGAGACTATCTGCACTCCCTTCTCTAGGCTCCTCATCCACCAAGTCCTTCTCCTTGGTGAATACTGATGCAAAGTACTCATTTAGTACCTCACCCATTTCCTCTGGCTCCACACATAGATTCCCTTCTCTGTCCTTGAGTGGGCCAACCCTTTCCCTGGTTATCCTCTTGCTCTTTATATATGTATAAAAAGCCTTGGGATTTTCCTTAATCCTGTTTGCCAATGACTTCTCATAACCCCTTTTAGCCCTTCCTACTGTCTTTATATTCCTCAAGGGATTCGTCTGTTCCTAGTCTTCCAGCCCTTACGAATGCTTCCCTTTTCTTTTTGACGAGGCTCACAATATCCCGCGTTATCCAAGGTTCCCGAAACTTGCCAAACTTATCCTTCTTCCTCACAGGAACATGCTGGTCCTGGATTCTAATCAACTGACGTTTGAAAGACTTCCACATGTCAGATGTTGATTTACAGCCGCCCCCCAATCTAAATTCTTCAGTTCTTGCCTAATATTGTTATAATTGGCCTTCCCCCAATTTAGCACCGTCACCCGAGGACTACTCTTATCCTTATCCACAAGTACCTTAAAACCTATGGAATTATGGTCACTGTTCCCGAAATGCTCCCCTACTGAAACTTCGACCACCTGGCCGGGCTCATTCCCCAAGACCAGGTCCAGTACGGCCCCATCCCTAGTTGGACTATCTACATATTGTTTCAAGAAGCCCTCCTGGATGCTCCTTGCATATTCTGCCCCATCTAAGCCCCTAGCACTAAGTGAGTCCCAGTCAATATCGGGGAAGTTAAAATCACCCACCACTACAACCCTGTTACCTTTACATCTTTCCAAAATCTGTCTACATATCTGCTCCTCTACCTCCCGCTGGCTGTTGGGAGGCCTGTAGTAAACCCCCAACATCGTGACTGCACCCTTCCTATTCCTGAGCTCCACCCATATTGCCTCGCTGCATGACCTCCCTGAGGTGTCCTCCCACAGTACAGCTGTGATATTCTCCTTAACCAGTATTGCAACTCCCCCACCCCTTTTACATCCCCCTCTATCCCGCCTGAAGCTTCTAAATCTTGGAACAATTATCTGCCAATCCTGTCCTTCCCTCAACCAAGTCTCTGTAATAGCAACAACATCATAGTTCCAAGTACTAATCCAAGCTCTAAGTTCATCTGCCTTACCTGTTATACCTCTCGCATTGAAACACATGCACTTCAGACCACCAGTCCCGCTGTGCTCCGCAACATCTCCCTGCCTGCTCTTCTTCTTAGTCTTACTGGGTTTATTTACTAGTTCCCCTTCATTTATTTCACTTGCTGTCCTACTGCTCTGGTTCCCACCCCCCTGCCACACTAGTTTAAACCCTCCCGAGTGACGCTAGCAAACCTCACAGCCAGGATATTTGTGCCCCTCCAGTTTAGATGCAACCCGTCCTTCTTGTACAGGTCCCATCTGTCCCTGAAGAGATCCCAATGGTCCAGATATCTGAAACCCTCCCTTATACACCAGCTGTTCAGCCACATGTTTAGCTGCACTATCTTCCTATTTCTAGCCTCACTGGCACGTGGCACAGGGAGTAATCCCGAGATTACAACCCTAGAGGTCCTGTTTTTTAACTTTCTACCTAACTCCCTAAACTCCCCCTGCAGGACCTCATCACTCTTCCTGCCTATGTCATTGGTACCGATGTGTACCACAGCCTCTGGCTGTTCTCCCTCCCCCTTCAGAATGCCCCCTGTCCGTTCAGAGACATCCTTGACCCTGGCACCAGGAAGGCAACATACCATCCTGGAGTCTCTTTCCTGTCCACAGAAGTGCCTATCTGTGCCCCTGACTATAGAGTCCCCTATAACTATTGCTCTTCTGCGCTTTGTCCCTCCCTGCTGAACAACAATGCCAGCCGTGGTGCCACTGCTCTGGCTGCTGCTGTTTTCCCCTGATAGGCCATCCCCCGCAACAGTATCCAAAACGGTATACTTGTTAGAGAGGGGGATAGCCACAGGGGATTCCTGCACTGCCTGCCTGCCCCTTCTAGTGGTCACCCATCTATCTGCCTGCACCTTGGGTGTAACTACTTCTCTAAAACTCCTGTCTATGATGCTCTCTGCCACCTGCATGCTCCTAAGTGCATCCAGTTGCCGCTCCAACTGATCCATGCGGTCTGTGAGGAGCTGCAACCGGGTACACTTCCTGCAGATGTAGTCGTCCGGAACGCTGGAAGCGTCACGGACTTCCCACATCTCACAGGTGAAGCACTTCACCCCTCTAACTGTCATTTCTAGCACTAATTAGTTAATTAATATAAAATAAATAAATACTTATTAAATCCTTACTAAATTGTTATAATTAACTATATGGTCCCTAGTGCTAGATTTCTACTATAAATATTAAATGCTAACTAAATACAGTAATCTCCTCCCTCTGGTTTAGTTACTCTACTTATTAATTAGTTAATTAAGGGTTTTAATCAATTTTTACCAATGTTTTATTTTCAAATTCAGTACAAATTCCCTACCAGCCAATCAGGTCACAGCTTTCCTGTGACGTCACTTTTCAGTTTTTTTTTACCAGTTTTTTTTTATACTTACCGGTCCGGAAGTCCGCCCTCCGAGTCTTCTCCGTGAATGTAGGCCGCGAATCCCCAAGGTAAGTGTTTTTTTTATACTTACCGGTCTGGAACTCCGCCCTCCAAGTCTTCTCCGTGAATGTATTTTTGTATTTTAAGCTCCCATCGACAATGCCACCTATCTTTGTGTCATCAGCAAACTTGGATATGTAGATCACAATCCAGTCATCTAAATCACTAATAAATGAATAGTTGAGACCCCAGTGCAGATTCCTGTGGGGCACCACTAGTCACATCTTGACAATTTCAGTACCTGCCCATTATCTGATCCTAGGTCAATTGTTTTAAATCTGAGTTTGATAACTTTTGGTTAACAAAGATCTATGGGCTATGAGGCAAAGGTGGGTATATGGAATTAGGTTACAGATCATCGATGATCTCATTGAATGGTAGAACAGTCGCAAGGCTAAATGGCCTACTTTTGTTCTTGTGCTCCCTTTACATATCAGGGCCATGGAGCCTTAGGCATACCAAGTCCCACTTTTACTCCCCGCAATTTTCCATCTTTCATCTAACAAGTTCTACACAGGACCTGATGGATACAGCCTATTTATGTCCCACCAATCAGTTATTGCAGAGATCAGTCCTGAATGCTACCTCTTTATCACCAGTGAAGAATGTTCTGGTCAAGGAACCTTTTGTGGTAATTTTTTTGATTAAGACAGTAAAGGAGGTGATTGGAGAAAAATTGAACAGGATAAAAATGAGCATAATATGATAGAATTTTGCATTATGTTTGAAAGTGAGGTAGCCAGGGTGTTAAATTTGAACAAAGGAAATTATGAAGGGCTGAGGTGGGTTGGGAAAATACATTAGAAAGTATGACCCTGCATAGACAATGGATAGTCTTTAAAGAAATATTACATAGTTTACAGCAACTGTACATTCCTTTAAGGCACAAATACCCCAAAAATAAAAGTTAGTCAACTGTGATTACCAAAGAAGTTAAGGATTGTATAAGATTAAAAGAAAAGGCCCATAAAGTTGCCAGAAATGTTAGTAAACCTGAGGATTGGGAGGATTTTAGAACACAGCAAAGGAGGACCAAGAAACTGATAAAGAAAGGGAAAATAGAATATGAATGTAAACTAGCAAAAAACATAAAAATGGACTGTAAAAGCTTCTATAGGTATGTAGTTAGGAAACGTTTGGCTAAGACAAATGTGGGTCCATTACAGGTAGAGTCAGGAGAATTTATAATGGAGAATAGAGAAATGGCAGAGAAGCTAAATGATTACTTTGTGTCTGTCTTCATTGAGGAAGATACAAGAAATCTCCCAGAATTAGGACTAGGGAGAATGAGAAATTGAAGGAAATTAGTATTAGTAAAAAGGCTGTATTGGAGAAATTAATGGGGCTGAAGGTTGATAAGTCCCCAGGACCTGATATTCTACATCCCAGAGTGTTGAAAGAGGTAGCTATGGAAATAATGGATGCATTGGTGATCATCTTACAAAATTCTATAGTTTCTGGAACTATTCCTGCAGATTGGAAGGTCGCAAATGTCACCCCACTATTTAAGAAGGGAGGGAGAGAGAAAACAAGGAATTACAGACCTGTTAGCCTTATATCAGTCATTGGGAAAATGCTAGAATCTATTCTTTAGATTGTGGAAAAAAAGAACACTTGGATAATAATGATTGGGCATAGTCAACATGGATTTCTGAATGGGAAATCATGTTTGACGAACCGGTTGGAGTTTTTTGAGAATGTTACTGACCGAATTGATGAAGGGGAGTTGGTGGATGTTGTATACTTGGATTTTCAGAAGGCTTTTGATAAAGTCCGCAACAGGAGGTTGGTTAGAAAAATTAAAGCACATGGGATGGGAGGTAATATACTGGCATGGATTAAGGATTGGTTAACAGGCAAAAAACAGAGTAGGAATAATCAGGTCATTCTCGCGTTGGCAGGCTGTGACTAGTGAGATACCACAAAGATCAGTACTCAAGCCCCAGCTGTCCACAATATATATCAATGATTTGGATGTGGGGACCAAATGTAGTATTTATAAGATCATGGATGACACAAAACTAGGTGGACATGGGTGTTATGAGGAAGATGCAAAGCGGCTTCAAGGGGATTTGGACAGACTTAGTGAGTGGGCAAGAATATGGCAGATGGAACATAATGTGGAAAAATGTGAGGTTATCCCCTTTGGTTGCAGGAATATATGTGCAGAGTATTTCTTAAATGGTAAGAGATTAGAAAGTGTAGATGTACAAAGGGATCTGGGTGTCCTCATCAATATCTCACTGGAAGCTAACACGCAGGTGCAGCAAGCAATTAAGAAGGCTAATGGTATGGTGGCCTTAATTGCAAGAGGATTTGAGTACAGGAGTAGTGAAGACTTGGTTCTGTTGTATGGAACCTTGGTTAGATAGCACCTGGAGTACTGTGTGCAGTTTTGGTCCTCTTACCTTAGGAAGAATATTATAGCCATAGAGGGAGTGTAATGAAGGTTCACCAGACTTGTTCCCGGGATGGTAGGACTGTCCTGTGAAGAGAGATTGGGGAAACTGGGCCTGTATTCTCTAAAGTTTCGAAGAAGTAGAAGTGATCTCAGGGTAGATGCAGATAAGATGTTCCCCTGGTTGGGTAGTCTAGAACCAGGGAGCACAATTTCAAAATAATGGGGAAGCCACGTAGGACCATGATGAAGAGAAATTTCTTTACTCAGAGGGTTGTGAATCTTTGGAATTCTCTACCCCAGAGGGCTGTGGAAGCTCAGTCATTGAGTTTGTTCAAAGCAGAGATTGGCTGCTTTCTAAATACCAATGGCATAAGGAGATATGGGGATAGTGTGGGAGGGAAAAGGCATTGAAGTGGATGATCAGCCATGATCGTATTGAATATTGAAGCCGGCTCGATGGGCTGAATGGCCTACTCCTGCTCCTATGTTCCTAAATAAAGAGGATTTACGAAAAGCTTTGTAGCTGTCAAGGTTTTAAACAATAAGTCTGCCGGTCTGGACGGGATGTTTCCTCGGTTGCTGAGTGAAGTGCGGATAGCGATAGAGGATACTCTGGCAGTCATCTTCCAGTCCTGCTGAAATATGGGAGTGGTGCCGGAAGACTGGAGGATTGCCCTGTTCAGAGGGATAAAGCCAGCAATTACAGGCTGGCCAGAGGAACGTCTGTGGTAGGAGAGCTTTTCGAGACAATAATCCGGAAGAAATGTAATTATTACTTGGAAAAATATGGGTTAATAACTGAAATCCAGCAGGAATTTGTTAAAAGCAACTCAAGTTTGACTAATTTGATTAGAGTCCTGTTTTGAAGTAACAAAGGGTTGATGTTACACATATGGACTTGTCAAAAGCTTTTGAGAAAGTACCACATAATAGACTTGTTCGCAAATTGAAGTTCATAGGATTAAAAGGGGTAGTGGCAGTGTGGGTAGGAAATTGACTAAGAGCGAAAACACTGTAGTAGTGATTGGTTGTTTTTTAGATGAGGGGGTTTACAGTGGTGTTTCCCAGGGGTTGGTATTAGAACCACTGCTCTTAATATATATTAATGACCTGGATATACAGGGCATAGTTTCAAAGTTTACAGAGGACACTAAAACTCAGAAAGGTAGTAAACAGTGAGGACAATGGTAGCGACTTCAAGAGGACATAGACTGTGAAATAGACAGACACGTGGCAGGTGAGATTTGACTTTGAGAAGTGTGAAGTGATTCATTTTGGTAGGAAGAATGAGGACAGGCAATATAAACTAATTTTAATGGGCTGCAGTAATAGAGACCTGTGGGTGTTCAAATGCAAATCTTTGAGGACAAGTTGACGCGGCTGTTTTATTTTTTTTTAAAGTGCAAGATTCTTGGCTTTATAAACCGAGGAGTAGAGTACAAAGAACCAGAGGCAGCATGAGAATTTTTTTCACACAGTTGTTGTGATATGGAATGTGTTGCCTGAACGGGTGGTGGAAGCAGATTCAATAATAACATTCAAAAGAGAATTGGGTAAGTATTTTGAGGGGAAAGGTTTGCAGGACTACGGGGTAAAGCAAGAGACTGGAACTAATTGGATTGCTCTTTCGAAGAGTTGGCACAACTCCTGTGCCGTATCATTCTGTGGACAACAGTTTGCATTTATATAGTGCCTTTAACATAGTTTAAACGTCTGAAGGCACTTCACAGGAGTATTATCAGACAAAATCAAGCTACATGAAGAGAAAGGATAGGTGGCCAAAAGCCTGGTCAAAGTAGGTTTTAAATTCCAGAGCTTCGGGCTGAAGCAGCTTGTGGCAGGGGCTGAAGACAATTGTCTTCAGTCTTCCCAATATTTAGTTGTATCCAGAAAAATGCAGCAAGTTTCATTCATCTTGTTTGAGCCTGTAAAGCCCCACATAGGGCAACAAACCTGCTAAGCATGATTCTGCAATCCTATGATGCAAGTCCCTTAGTACTCCATCTCTAGCCAAGCCCAAGCAATGCTACTGAGTTACCTTGATTCCTGTTAGTGTGCAACTCCAAACACACTATTTCCTCTGACAAGCACTGTAAGCTAGTTACTCCGTGACCTCACAGCGTTGATGGACGGATATGGTTCTCTGAATAAAAATGTGTTAAATCAAGTAAGGAGTGGGAACCCTGTCATCTTTCTTTGCCCTCAACCAAAGGCCCAGGGACACAGAGACCAGGTTTTGTTTCCACCTACCCAGCAGGGAATCAGTAACTCAGGAATTTGGTCTGCTGCCTCAGTAATGCTCTATGTGCAGTACTGATTCACTGAGGGAGTTCCCACAAGCCATTGATCCTCATAATGTGCTCAAAACGAGGAGATGGTGGGCCTGGGTTGACCATGTGGGTGGAAGTGAATGTTTAATGCCTGTGGTTCCTTTGCCAGCATTACATTGATGGAGGGTTTACCAACATGCAGCCTTTGTATGACGTGACGAACACCATCACCATTTCCCCGTTCTCAGGAGAGACTGATATTTGTCCCAGGGACAGCGCTGACTACTTCCTCCTCTGGTTCAGCAACTGCAGCTTCGTGTTATCCCCTGAAAACCTGCACCGTGTTGTTTTAGCTCTCTTCCCACCTCATTCCAAGGTAAACCGGCTTGTACAAAGCCCTCTTTCACACTAAGCTCCTTTCCTTCCCATGTCTGTCAGAAAACAGTCGGTGGACCCACTCTGTACACAGAGGGTGTCATCTTTCCATCTCTTTCTCCTACGTCTAACCCCATGTTAAAGGACCTAATCGCTCCTCCATGACAGTGAGTTTAATTTGTTTTTCCCTTTGCTCTCCTTTCCTGGAATGCTCATGTTCTAGGATTTGGTTTGCAGGGGGGTCAGCAGTAGCTGCAAAGTAGTTATTGCTCATGCATGAGGCTGATCATTGTGTTGTCAGGCTGTTTGCCCACTGAAGGCATCACAGCCAAGCTCAACATTCGTACACAGTGTATCTGTACCAATTAGCTTCAGCTTCTTCCCTTCCTTTAGACTAATGGTTGTTGAGAGCTGGAAAACCTGAGTGTTTTTCTCTCTTGCTCTTTCCCATTCAGATAATTAGTTGGCAAATCCGTACCCCACCTGCCAGTGTCTGGGACCGTATCCTGATTGTGCCGGAGACTGAGAGAGAAGCCTGCAACTGTGACACTGAGCTGAACCTTTATGATTGTGTTTCAGATTCTGCAGAGGTTTGTTTGGAATGGTTATAGTGACGCTTTGCACTACCTGCTGCAAAACAGTGAGTTTGGATTCATAGCACAGCCTGAGCGGCACGTGTATATAATGTCTGCGTACTTGTGATCCTGCAGATTTGGTTTTCCTGTGTCTCTTTCTCAGCTGGAACAAGAAATATAAAAACAGACAGTAAATACTTTACAAGTATATAAAAAGGAAAAAAATAGCTAAAATGAGCATTGGGCCCTTAGCGGATGAGACTGGGGAATTAATAATGGGGAAACAAGGAAATGTCAGAGACTTTTAACGAGTATTTTCTATCTGTTTTCACCATAGAAGACAGAAAAAGCGTCAGAAAAGAATAGTAGAAAATCAGGTGGTAAAAGGGAGGGAAGAACTTAAAACAATCTCTCACTAGAGAAAAAAGTACTAGGAAAACTAATGGGACTAAAGGCTGACAAGTCCCCTGGACCTGATGGCCTGCATCCGAGGGTCTTAAAGGAAGTGGCTGCAGAGGTAGTGGATGCATTGGTTGAAATATTCCAAAGTTCCCTAGAATCCGGAAAGGTCCCAGTGGATTAGAAAACTGAAAATTTAACACCTCTGTTCAAGAAAGGAGGGAGACAGGAAGCAGGAAACTGTAGGCCAGTCAGCCTAAAGTTTGTTGTTGGGTAAATGCTAGAATCCATTATTGAAGCGGTAAAAGCAGGACATCTAGAAAATCCCAATACAATCCGGCAGAGTCAACATGGTTTTGTGAAAGAGAAATCATGTTTAACAAATGTATTAGAATTTTTTGAGGATGTAACAAACAGGGTAGATAAAGGAGAACTAATAGATTTGGATTTCCAAAAGGCATTTGATAAGGTGCCACAAAAAAGTTACTGAACAAGATTGTAGCTCATGGTGTTGGGGGTGATATATTAGCATGGATAGAGGATTGGTTAGCTACCAGGAAACAGAGAATCGGGATAAATGGATCTTTTTCAGGTTGGCAAACTGTAACTAGTGAAGTGCCACAGGGATCAGTGCTGTGGTCTCAAGCAGCCAAATAACTGAAAATTTCTTAAAGGGGAAACAGCACAGAGTCATAGAACAAATCGTAAAGTGAGTTTTAAGCAAAAGAACAGCAGAAAGATGGATACCAAAGTTCCCAGCATGAACTAGAAGGCCACTGATATCCTATACAAGTTCAAACTTTTAAACAAAGAATGCCGTTGTGCTTCACAGACTATGTGATTGTAGAACCCGAAAAGCAGGCCATAAAAATACCGATAGCAATTAGAAATGAGGGGTTACACTGAATCAACACTCCTAGCTCACTTTAGCTACTCTTTATTTACTTGGAGAAACCTTTACTGTCTGTTTTTATATTTCTTGCTAGTTTTCTCTCGTACTCTAATTTTTTTTTTGTCATCTTTGCTGGTTTCTAAAGATTTTCACAATCTCCTGACCTACCACTAATCTTTGCAGCATTGAACCCCTTTTTCTTTCAATTTGATACCACCCTTAACTTCCTGAGTTGCCATGGATAGTGCATTCTTTTGGTAGTCTTTCTTCCTCAGTGGAATATATCTTTGTTGAGAATTATGAAATAGCTCCTTAAATGTCTGCTACTGCTTCTCTACCATCTTACCTTTTAACTATTTTCCCAGTCCACTTTAGCCACCTATGTCTTCATACCCTTGTAATTACCTTTATTCAAGTTTAAGACACGAGTTCTGGACCCACATTTCTCACCCTCAAATTGAATGTGAAATTCAACATGTTATGATCACTCTTGCCTAGAGGATCCTTTACAATGAGGCCTTGAATTAATCAGGTCTCATTACACATTAACAGGTCCAAAATAGCCTGGTCACTGGTAGGTTCTTGAGCATATTGTTCTAAGAAACTGTCCCTAATACACTTTATGAACTCATCCTCCAGGCTACCTTTGCTAATTTGATTTGTCCAATTGATATGAAGCTTAAAATCACCCACAATTATTGCCATACCATTCTTATAAGCTCCCATTATTTCTTGATGTATACTCTGTCCTACTTTGGAGCTGCCGTTTGTGGGCCTATCAACTACTCCCACCGGTGACTTTCCTTTGCTATTTTTTTACCTCCACCCAAACTGATTCTACATCTTGATCTTCTGAACCAAGATCATTTCTCACTATTGCACTGATCTCAGCCTTTATTAACAGAGCTACCCCACCTCCTTTTCCTTTTTTCCTGTCCTTCCGAAATGTCAAATGCCCTTGAATATTCAGGACCCAGCCTTGGTCACCTTGCAACCATGTCTCTGTAATGGCTATCATTATCATACGCATTGATTTATATTTCTGCTGTCAATTAATCCATCTTGTTATGAATGTTGTGAGCATTCAGATAAAGAGCCTTAAATTGTCTTTTTACCATTTTTGCCTACTCGGACACTATTTGTTGGTGCGCTGTTTTGTTTGTATGCTCTGTTCCTTCCTGTTGCACTCTGGTTCTCATTACCAGTACCATTACCCTGCACTATTTCCTTGTCCTTTCTCTTCAACTTTCCAATTCTCCCCTCATGTGAACCCTCCCTTTCCCCCCACCCCTCCAGTATTTAGTTTAAAGCCTCCTCTACTGCACTTGTTTTACGATTAGCCAGGACATTGGTCCCAGTGGTACAGCTACCTCTTTCCCCAGTACTGGTGCCTATGCCGCATGAATCGAAACCCACTTCTCCCACAACTACTTTGAGCCACACATTCAACTCTCTAGTCCTATTTACCTAATGCCAGTTTGCTCGTGGTTCAGGTAGTAATCCGCAGATTATTACCTTTGTTGTTTTGCTTTTTAATTTAGCTGCTCGGTGCTCATAATCCCTCAGCAGAACCTCTTTCTTAGTCCTACCTATGTTGTTGGTGCCCACAAGGACCACGACAACTGGATCCTTCCCCTCCCACTGCAAGTTTCTCTCCAGCCCCGAGGAGATGCCTTAACCCTAGCATCAGGCAGGCTTCGGGACTCGCACTCTGGTCTGCGGAGAACAGTATCTATTCCCCGAACTATATACTGTCCCTTACTACTACTGCATTCCTTTTAACTCCCACCACTGCTCACTTGAATGGCCCTCTGTACCACAGTGGTGAGGTTAGATCGCTCATCCTCCCTGCAGCTCCTGCTGTCATCCACACAAGCTAAAACAACATCAAACCTGTTGGACAAATGCAAGGGCTGAGGCTCCTCCACACCTACCTTCTGGATCCCCTACCTGCCTCACTTGCAGTCACACCCTCCTATCCCTGACCACAGTCCAAATAAGAAGAACCTATCCTCAGAGGTGTAAGTGCCTCCAGGACCTAAGTGTCCAGGTAACTTTTCCCCCTCCCTGATGCATCATAGTGTCTGAAGCTCAGACTGCGGCTCATCAAACTGAGCCAAAGTTCCTGAGCTGCAGACACTTACTGCTGAATGTGGTTGCTGTGGATCACACGGATGTCTTCCAGCTCCCATGGGCTACAGCTCCAGTACATCACCTGTTTTGCCATTCTTATTGTGTTTTATTTAACAAATTAGGTTTAGAAATATCGCTCAACAATTATTTGTAATTATATCAATTGTTTTAACTAGTAAAGCTATAAATTTAATGCCATACCCATGTCTCCCCAGTTCCACGTAAACTATTGCCCCATTTAGAGAGAGAAAAAAACAACTTAAAACTCACCAACTACTCACCTGCCTGCTCACCTAACTAATGCTGCTGGGCTTCGGCTCTCCCATCTCGCTGCTGGTCTCTGGCTCCCTTTCTTAGACCACACCTATTTTGTAAAAGGTTAGAGCAGCATCTCCTCCATCACTGCACAGAATTCCCACGCTTACCAAATTCCTAAGCTGTCGCTCATTCACGGGCTGCAGCATTTGTACCTGCTTTTTTTTCTAAAATAAAAACAGAAAATGCTGGAAATACACAGCAGGTCTGACATCTGTGAAGAGACGAATAACATTTTGGGATCTGTGATCTTTCATCTGAACTCTCTCAGCAATAATTTGTTATATTTCATAATAAGGTTATCAGTTAATTAATGATCCGCTTGTAAATCTGCCCTCTAACACTAGGGGTCAGCCTTGGATCCCTCTGCTCTGTTTCCAGGGCTTGATGTTATTTGCTGACTTGACGACTAGAATATTCCACTTGGGGAGTCTAAAACGAGGGGCTTTGAATAGAAGATGGTCATTAAAAAAAAAAAAAAATCCAAAAAGGAATTCAGGAGAAACATTGTTTGGAGTATAACGCCTTTAATGTAATATTAGGGCAGATGATCAGAAGCTTGGTCGGAGGCAAGTTTTAATGGAGGAAAGTGAGGCAGAGAGGTGTAGGGAGGGAATTGCTGAGTTTAGGATCTCAGCAGCTGAAGGGATGGCGACCAATGGTGGAGCGATTTAAAATCTGTGATGCTCGAGGCCAAAATTAGATGAGCGCAGAAATCTCGGAGGGTTGTGGGGCTGGAGCAGGTTCCAGAGATAGGGAGGGGTGCGGTTCCAGAGATAGGGAGGGGTGAGGCCATTGAGGGATTTGGAAACGAGGATGAGAATTTTAAAATGGAGACATTGCTTAACCAGGAGTCAATGTAGCTCAGTGAGTGAACTGGACTTGAGTGAGAAAACGGGCAGCAGAGTTTTCGATAACCCCAAGTTTATGGAGGGTAGAATGTGGGAAGCCAGCCAGAATAGTTGGGTCGAGACCAGAGAGTAGTTAGTGTTGTTACCGTACGGTGTAGTTGAGGCAAGTAGCATTCAGAGCAAGCCTGAGGGAAAACAGTGCCAAAGAGCCACAGGTAAAAGTGGAGAGTCAGTGGGAGTCGAAGAGAGCGCAGTGTTACTGCCACGTGCTGAGGGGTGAGGGTGGTTCCCACTGTTTGATTCCCACTGACCTCGGCAAGTGTTTTTTTTTAAATCGGGGTTTAACCCCTTTGTGTTTTATTTGTCAAATAAACAGCGACAGGTTTTCTTTAGGTTTAAAACAAGATTATTTATTGAACAATATGGCTTATCAAAAGATTGTCTCAATGGCATCCACTCACTCCTGCGCACACACAAGTGACAAGTAAAGAGGGAAAGGGAGAAGAGGTTTTTAGAGTTTGAGTTGTAAAAGTCTGTTTCAGAAATAACCTGTGGCGACTTCCTTCAGAAGGTGAATTTTAAAAGTTGCAGGTCTGTTTGATGGTTGGGATGTTGCAGTCCCCGGGCCATTCGCTTTGGGTTGAAGACGTTGCTGATGTCTTGGGTCAATTCTCCCTGGTAGAAAAGTCGCTTTTGCAAATGCAGTCTCCTGTCTCTGTTGCAGCTTCCAACTTGTCTCAGCACCGTTCAACTGTGTTGGCTGGAAATTCTCTCTCTCTTCCCACCCCCGGCCTCCCCCACGTCAACGCCTCTCCTCCCCCCTCTCCCTCTCCTCCCCACTCTCTCTCTCTCCCTCTCCTCCCCACTCTCTCTCTCTCTCCCTCTCCTCCCCACTCTCTCTCTCTCTCTCCCTCTCCTCCCCACTCTCTCTCTCTCTCTCCCTCTCCTCCCCGCACTCTCTCTCTCTCTCCCTCTCCTCCCCGCACTCTCTCCCTCTCTCCCTCTCTCCCTCTCCTCCCCGCGCTCTCTCTCTCTCCCTCTCCTCCCCGCTCGCTCTCTCTCTCTCCCTCTCCTCCCCGCTCGCTCTCTCTCTCTCCCTCTCCTCCCCGCTCGCTCTCTCTCCCTCCCTCTCCTCCCCGCTCGCTCTCTCTCCCTCCCTCTCCTCCCCGCTCGCTCTCTCCCTCTCCCTCTCCTCCCCGCTCGCTCTCTCTCTCCCTCTCCTCCCCGCTCGCTCTCTCTCTCTCCCTCTCCTCCCCGCTCGCTCTCTCTCTCTCCCTCTCCTCCCCGCTCGCGCTCTCTCTCTCCCTCTCCTCCCCGCTCGCTCTCTCTCTCTCCCTCTCCTCCCCGCTCGCTCTCTCTCTCTCCCTCTCCTCCCCGCTCGCTCTCTCTCTCTCCCTCTCCTCCCCGCTCGCTCTCTCTCTCTCCCTCTCCTCCCCGCTCGCTCTCTCTCTCCTCCCCGCTCGCTCGCTCGCTCTCTATTATTTGGGTCAATGCCATCCAATCTTTCGATTCATTTGATATAAGTCCTGTTTTTGTTTCTAGACTGTGGTACACATTCTCCAAGGGGTAAACACGTCCCCCAGCATCTGGAACCTGAGGAGTGCTCCAAGGATGGTTCTGCACAGAGAGTATCTCAACATAAGGCCTGGATTTTTGAATGTACCAATCTTCTATTTTCTTTTCTATCATTTAAAGGCCCTATCACCAGTTTCTTTTATTGCAGTACCATTGGTTAGCAGAACTGTTGTAGTTCCATGCCCACAGGGGCTGCTGAATCTTCTGGCCCAGCTGACAGACAACATCTGTAGTGTAAGGATAACAGGAAGGCCAAGTTAGGCCACTTTGAACTCCAGTAACTGGCCAAGCTCAAAGGCGGACATCCCAGGAAAAGCAAAGTACCTGACTCTGAACAGGACAGATTCCTTGGGCTGTGAAAAGAATGCCTCAGCCTCCCTTTTGAGGGGATGGTTGGAAAAATAGTCCTTTTGTTTCAAATGCCACATTGGACCTCCAGTAATAATTAGTTTGAGAGTTAAATGGAAGCATAGGAGCAGGAGAATGCCATTTAGCCTCTTGAAACTGTTCTGCCGCTCAATTGGATCATACCTGCTCTGTACACAACTGCATTTACCTATCTTTACTCCATATCCCTTGATACACTTACCTACAAAAATCTATTCATGTCATGTTGCCTCCTTGCATCCATACCCTTATGGGGGAAGGAGATTCCAGATTTTAACTCTGCTTTGTGTAAACAGGTGCTTCCTGATTTCTCTCGAACACGTCTAGTTCTAATTTTAATGTTATGTCATCTTGATCTGGATTTCCCCACCAGATCTAGGCACTGGAGCTTCCACCTCTCTGCTGCTTTGGCTCAGTGTCTAGTTTCATTTCATGACACTCCTATGAAGTGCAAGAGGATGTTTGACTGCATTAAAGTTGTAATATAAATCGGTTGTACAAATGAAGCAACGCTTCATCTCCCTTTGTATTTCAGTTCCGTTCAGGAAAATTTCAACTTTTTTTATTGATTTATTCCCCATGAATTAGATTGCAGTGGTTTTTATATCTTGTTATCTGAGCGCCTAGACATGAATTGAAAATAAAAGCAAGGCTTACATTTATGTACAGCTTGTCACAACCACCGGAAATCTCAAAGTGCTTTACAGCCAATGAAGTACTTTTGAAGTGAAGTCACTGTTGTCGGAAATGTGGCAGCCAATTTTCACATAGCAAGCTCCCACACACAGCAAAGTGACAATGACCAGATAATCTCTCTCTTGTAATTTTGATTGAGGATAAATATTGGCCGGAACACCAGGGGGAACTCCCCTGCTGCTGTTCAAAATCGTGCCATGGGATCTTTTATGTCCACCTGAGAAGGCAGGCAGGCTCTCGGTTTAATGTCTCAACTGAAACATGGCACATCCGACAGTGCAGCACTCCCTTGGTACTGCACTGGAGTGTCAGCCTTGACTTTTGTGCTCAAGTCCTGGAGTGGGTCTTGAACCCACACTCTCTGACTGAGAGTTGGGAGCACTACCAACTGAGCCACAGCTGACTCACAGTTGAGTGAGTTTACACTGGAATCGCCCTTATGCTGGTCTCCATCTTCTGTTACATTGGATAGGATTTGAATGGTGATTAGAGGGAATATTTCCATTGAATGGTGATGACCTGTTTGAAACACTGGTACTAAAGTGATGCTCAATGTGAAACATCCTTTGGGGTGCCCGAGTTGAGTTGCACTGCATTGGCAGAGGCCTGGAAGCCGGTCGCGTCCCTGTGCTTTCAGCTGATAAACTAGGGAGACCACTGGAGGGAGACTGCCATCCTGCCACTCTTCCTTTGTCCCCTCTCTCTTTCCCTTCCATGCACCTCCTCCCCCCCCCTTCCCCCCTTCCCCCCCGGCCCCCCAACAACCCGCACTGCTTTTTCTTCCCTGCCCGAGCAAGCCGAACCTGTGGAGGGATAGAGGGCCTTTCAATTCTTGTTCAACTGTTATTTTTCCCCTGTTTTATTAGTGTTGCCAACTGTGAGAGGGCAGAAGATGGGCATTCCTGGCACCTTCACCAGAATGGCCACATACCCAGCTCACTCTGTGGTGTCTGTGGCTCAGAGGTAAGGGTTGACCTCTTTGCAACCAGTTCGCTTTCATTTCATTTGAGCTTGATATTTCTCTCCATTATTGATGTCTTATTTCTCGTGCTCTGCAGTGATGCAGAGGGTGTACTGGGTGGTATGTCGAGCGTGTTCTGGGAGGGGTGTGGGAATGCTGAAGATGTTTTACTAATCTATTTTTCTATCCCATCTGGCTCGAGTTGTAGCCTTTTGATTTGATCTTTTATCTCTAAAGTAGCCCCATCCTGGGCCTAGCCCCATGAGCGATTCCTGGAGGAGCAGGCCTTGTCTTTGTGCAGAGCCAAACTCTTCCAGACCTGCTGCTGGACATGTGCCATTGCTGCTCAGCCCTTCCAGCTCCGTGGCACTGTACATACCCGGCCAAGTGAGATTGCAGCTGGTGCCCTGGAGGGGACGAGGATTCCATTCCATCCAACCGTTCCCAATGGGAAAAGGGGGACTTTTTTGCCACCAGCCCCTTCTAGGTAGATACTGCAATCAGCTGCCATTTAAGGATGGTCCATGCACTACAAAGAGTAAATGGTCTCCCTGCAGAATATTTAAAAATGGAGAATATGCTGTGCTGGATTGTTACATTCCAGAACACCTTCAGAAATTATCATTGCTGTAAAATACCATGCTCCTGCTACAGTGATCTGTAAGTTCTTTTTTCTCACTTCTGTCTTTCCCTCTTCCCCAGAGTAAAGAGCTGGTTCCTTAATATCCCAAAGGCTTTTGGTTTAATGTCTAAGAATGCCGAGTCTCGTCGGATTTCTGGGTAACTTCAAATGGGCAGTTTGTAATGGCCTGACCTCGAGGTAAGGTTTCCCCACGTTTCCAAATAAAGGAAAGACTTGCATCTATTTAGTGTCTTTCATGACTTCGGGACGTCCCAAAGCACTTTACTTTTGAAGTGTAGCTGCTATTGTAAGAAACATGGCAACCAATTTGGGCACAGCAAGCTCCCACAAGCAACAATGAGTTAATGAACCAGATCAAATGAGAGCAGGAGAGAAGAATTTCTGAATGTATTTCAGCTGTGGATCAGTTGGTAGCACTCTTGTCTCTGAATCAGAATATTGTGGGTTCAAGTCCCACTCCAGAGATGTGAGTACAGAAATATAGCTGACACTTCAGTATAGCACTAAGAGAGTGCTGCACTGTCAGAGGTGCCATCATTCAGATGAGATATTAAACAGAGGCCTGTTTTGTGTTCTCAAGTGGATGTAAAAATCCCATGACCCTATATCAAAGCAGGGCAGAGGCGTTCTCCTCCATGTTCCGGCCAATATTTATCCCTCACAGATTCGCTATTCATTTATGTTTGCAGTTTGTGAGACTGTGCTGTGTGCAAATTGTCTGCTGTTTCCTACAGTGACTCTGTCGGGCTACGGGGATCGAGCTGGGGAGTGGGACTGACTGCATAGCTCTGGAGAGCTGGCATGGAATCGATGGGCTGAATGGCTGCCCTCTGTGCTGTAAATGACTCTCGGACTCTGACATTACAACAGTTCAAAAGGTCCTAATTGGCTGTAAAGCACTTTCAGATGCCAAAGAAATGCACATCTGTCTTTTCCTTACAACTGTTCTAGATTCCAAGCTATTGAATAACAAACTGAGGTACCCTGGGGCAAGCACAAAACATGTTACAACAGAAAGCAAAGAGTTTGAACTTGGTGAGAAAGAAGGAGCTTTGCACCAGTCGAAACACGTTTTTGCAAAGTTGAGACTAGAATAAAATGTTAAACAGGTAAACCACCCCAGTGCTGTAAACTATAATTATTTCCAAGTATGTGCTTCATATTGTATTCATATTCAGGGATAACTGCTGTGGGTGGGACCCATTGCTCTTCTTTCTTTTTGCACTGAGTGGGGCTTTAAGCTTAAGAAAATACTCGGGCACCGTATTTTGTTTTATTAAAAGCCTTGCCATGCCAGTTGGGTTCGGGGTGGGGTCAGAGTGGATATGGAGGAGGAGAGGTCAAGGTATATTAGGTGGAGATGTGATGTTGTCTGAGACAATGGTATGGGTTTATGCTGAAGATCAATCTATTCACTGGGTCTTGTCTGATTTTTTTTTTTAATGTGTGGCACCTTAAAGGGCAGGGCTTTGAAGGCAAGCTGCATGTTATTTATCAATGTCAGGATGCCTGAATCTTCCTGTGATTCTTGACGCAGTAGGTTTGAGTAATGCCATTCCTTCTCCGGGGTCTAGCTTGCTATCGAGCAGAAAGATCTCCCTTGTTTTCACTGGAAAAGCTAATTGGGAGCCAAACCTGGCTTCACCTCCGATCATAGTTCCCAGCTTCAAAGTTCTGTAGTTCCTTTTAATAAACAAAAACCCAAGTGACTTAAGTCCCCAAGCGTTAACATACAGTCAGAAAAGCTGCATTTGGTACTGTCATTTGCAATTTTTTATTATTATTCATGGGGTGTATGTGTTACTGGTAAGGCCAGTATTTATTGCCCATCCCTAATTGCTCTCGAAGGTGGTGGTGAGCTGCCTTATTGACAACTAGCTAGGCCACTTCAGAGGGTGGTCAAGAGTCAGCCACAATGCTGAGAGTCTGGATCACATGTCGATCAGACTGAGTAAGGAGGTGGGATTTCCCTCCCTGAAGGACAGTAGTGAACCAGATGGGTTTTTAATAACAATTGATAGTTTCACGGTCACTATTACTGACACCAGCTTTTTAATCCAGATGTGTTTAGTTTACTGAATTTGAATTCAGCTGCTGTAGTGAGATTTGAACTCATGTCTCTGGATCATTAGTCTAGGCCTCTGCATTACCAGCCCAGCAACATAACAGGCAATGGTAGTATGGTGGTTAATACTGTTAGAAGCTGATTTAAAGTTGGTAGTGGCAAAGGACTCCAATGGTAGCGGCTGGGGCCGTGACTTGTCCTCTTGGTGGAACTCGGAGGAATGGTACCAACGCATCAACAGCCAACTTCTGTTGGTGCAACTGCTGGTCCTTTTATAGTAAGTTCATTACAGACTGTCCCAGCTATTGACCATTAGGATTCCAGTATATTGGCAAAGAGCTTTCTTGGACGATGAGAGGCAGAGGAGAAGGAAAGAAACTTGTTTCTTGTTTTACCAGGCCCAAGTTATATTTATATAATAAAAGCAAAATACTGTGGATGCTGGAAATCTGAAACAAAAACAAGAAATGCTGGATTCACTCAGCAGGTCTGGCAGCATCTGTGGAAAGAGAAGCAGAGTTAACGTTTCGGGTCAGTGACCCTTCTTCGGAACTGACAAATATTAGAAAAGTCACAGATTATATTTAATTTGCTGATGAGTTTATATGCTTCCCAGCTTGGCCTGTTGCTAACTTTATTCTTGACTGGGTTGGGTATGAGCAAATAAACACTTCCATTGACTGTTTGTTTGTTTCTATTTGGCAAAGGTGGGATTTGAACTCTGCCCATCAGCAGAATTCAGAACTCTGTTGTTCGAGCATCTGTAAATTTTCACAGCTGAAATTAAAGTCCACTCCTCTGGTTTTAAGTGCAAGCTCGACTTCCTGTAAGGTAGTTGGTGTATTTCTTCCTCCATATTAACCATTATTTCTTCTCTCACTCTTCCCTTTCTCTTCACCATCCCCACTGCCCCCCAAAAAACAGCAAAAAAGCCATTTAACAATGTAGGGTAACAGATCGGTTTTGAATTTGAGCCAGTGTTTGTGCTCAGTCCTGCATTTATGCTGGTGTGAAGTGAGGGTCTTTACTGGTAGAACTGAAAACTAAATTGTCAGAGTTCCTGCCCCTTCAGTTTGATGCACCCAATTTAGAAACAGGTCTGTGGTGATGCAGTATGTCATAAATAGTATAAATGTTTCAAAGTACACAGCCTTCCAATAGCTGGCCCTGAACTCCATACGTTGTGGGGTGCTTGATCAGTATGGCTTTATAAAGAAACTTTCAAATGCTATGGACTGCTAAACCAGTGCTGGATTACAGTTAGTCACTCGCCAGTCTCTGGTATTCTATCCCAGGATGGACTGCTAAACCAGTGCTGGATTACAGTTAGTCACTCGCCAGTCCCTGGTATTCTATCCCAAGATGGACTGCTAAACCAGTGCTGGAGTACAGTTAGTCACTCGCCAGTCCCTGGTATTCTATCCCAAGATGGACTGCTAAACCAGTGCTGGAGTACAGTTAGTCACTCGCCAGTCCCTGGTATTCTATCCCAAGATGGACTGCTAAACCAGTGCTGGAGTACAGTTAGTCACTCGCCAGTCCCTGGTATTCTATCCCAGGATGGACTGCTAAACCAGTGCTGGAGTACAGTTAGTCACTCGCCAGTCTCTGGTATTCTATCCCAGGATGGACTGTTAAACCAGTGCTGGAGTACAGTTAGTCACTCGCCAGTATTGGGTATTCTATCCCAAGATGGCATGATGTCTGAGTCTTTCTCCATGAGACTAGTCCATTCCTAGTTGACATTCTGTAACTCTTGTTTGTATCATCTTTCCTTAGGTGGTCTTCTGATGTTGGTCATCTGGGAAGATTATAGTTTCACTGGGTGTCTGGGTTCACTGATTTGGTTCTGGAAAGTTCGGACCTACCATCCTGTCTCTGATGCGTGGTTTTTGTGTGATACTGAAGAATATGCCTAGGATTTCTCATCATAAGAATAAAACTGCTCTGGGAGTACATGAACCATGATGGCTGACTCAGGAAGGAAGGCTGCTTTCTTGTTCTGCTTCTGGCTTTGCCTTTGTCTGCATGTTTCTGCTGATATTACTTCTGTAGGCACACACAGCTTAAGAGTCTGGTCAATTTGATCAATCCTGTTTTCTGCCTTTCGCACTCAGCTGTTTCCTGGACAGTTGTCCACCTTTCTAGAGTTATCGATGCCTCTTCAGACTTTCCAGTGATCCAGGCCCAGTCACTGTTCCTTTTGACCACCTGCTGCAGCCTCTGGAACTCGACCATGTACTTTTGACGACCAATTATTTATTGATCTGTACTGATAACTTTGGGAGGAAAAAAATGCCCCTGGAGAAACTACACAAGAACAGATTCTAAAGCAAGATAAAAGCGGAGAAACTATTCATAGCTGCTAAGAATTGAACTTTTTACATTGTTCTACTTTTTTTGTTCCACTGCTTCCTGCCCACACTTGACTGCATCCTTGCTAATAACTGAGCAGCATCTTTTCTCTTGCATGTGATCAAACAGCATTTGACCGCTGCATTCCAGTGGCCGTGTGTGTGAATTTAGCAGGTTTGAATTGAGCCAAAATGCTGAGAGGAAGCTAACTTAACTTTCATAGCACCGGTTCAGTGGCACTTACTTATGCTACCTTTATAGCTCTGGTTCCTTTGGGTGTGATTTGCCCTGAAGTAAACGATAGGTGGCAGTAACACAATGAACTCAAATTACCTGGTGATGAACTTTGGCTCTTCCCACTCAGGATGTTTTCAAGCACCCGGAATGGTTGGAAAAGCTCCTGATAATTCCATTATTAGCTAGTACTGTCTAGCTAAAAATCAACTAGCAACTGAACTGTTCTAGCATTGTCTGTGTAGGTTTTCAGGCTGACTGTAGAAACTTCAACCTGTTTGATTTCCCCACCAGCCCATTTCTGTTACCTCCTTAACCACCTCAATAATAGTTTTGCACCAAATTCCAATTCCTCTATTTTAAACACAAACTACAAATTTTATACAGCAGTGAATGTTGTAATTTGGACCCATGAATTGTAACATAGTGAGATTAACTCTGTGTCTGCAGACTGGAGGAACCATTCAGTAACTAAAGACACTTTACAGATACCCTCCCTGCACTGGCCCTTGGCTCTTGTTTGAGGTTGTGGTAGTTGATTTTTTAAAAAAAAAGTAGTAAGGAATAACAATTTCTTACTGGGTTTAATAAAGACAGAAGAAAGATGTCTGTCATTGCCAGAAAAACTGGAGCAGAAATTGTATTTGCTTTGGCAGGAAAAAAATTACCCTTTTTTAAAGGGGAGGATGGAATCTACAGTCCAGTATTTTCATAACTCTGGGTGCAAACATTATTTAGGTATATGAAATAAAAGCTTGATTGGCACGTCACCTGCAGATTCTCTGGTGTAGTTAGTGGCCCTTGATGCCCCAACTGAGTTTTGTGAAGCTGTGTCCTAATGAACCATGACTCAATGCAAGGGCATTTGAGCGTGCTGTGCCATTGGTTAATGGCTGTTCACTCCATCACACTGTGTTCATTATTAACAGTGATTAAAACCTTCAAAATAAAGTAGAAATATTGTAAGTGTTGATTAATATATTAAAGGCACTAGTCCAACCTTGGTTCCAATAACTGATGAACCCATGTAAACTATTGGTCTTGCAGTTTGTCTGAACTATGATTGGATTGCTGCTATATATTGGTATTTTCCAGTCCTATAGCCTTTTGATCAATCTGGTCACCATGGTGACTGGGCTAGAAGTGTTAACTTTTTCAATCACAGTTTAACGAATTGATCCTTTTGTACTCTAACTTTTTTATTCTGACTGTATATTAAAATTACTAACACTGCAAGTTCACCGCATTGTGTTTGGTCTGTTCAGTGGATTGCAGTTTGGTAAGAGTTCAAATCATCATTTTTCCAGTTTAAGCCTGTTTCCTGCCAATGAGCCATCACTAAGTTGAAGTGAAAGAAAGGCTTGCATTTGTATAGCACTTTTCATGACCACTGGACCTCTCAAAGCACTTTACAGCCAGTTAAGGGCTTTTGAAGTGTAGTCACTGTTGTAATGTTGGAAGCACAGCAAGCTCCCTCAAACAGCAACATGATGTTTATTGAGGGATAAGTATTGGTCAGGACACCAGGGAGCACTCACCTGCTGCTCTTTGAAACAGTGCAATGGGATCTTTTGCATCCACCTGGGGGGACAAACTGGGCCTCAGTGTAACATCTCATCTGAACGATGGCACCTCCAACAGTGCAGCACCCGCTCAGTACTGCACTAGAGCGCTAGCTTAATAATTTTGTGTGCTGAAATCCTGGTGTGGAGCTTGAACCTAGTGAAGGCTGGTTGTATTTCAATGTTCTGTGTGGGGGATATGCTGAAATTCACCCTAGTCTCCTTTGGCCATCTTCCCAAATTCCCTCAGCGGTTCCTTAGCGTTCGTTCTCTCTCTCTGGTTGGTTCACTGATTCTGTGACAAGTCTCATTGTCAAACTGTAGTTTTCTTTTTTGTGATGTTATTCACCTTTCCTTCCCAGTATTTGCCCCACATTTTCCTTCGTCCTTAATAACAGCAGCATTGTTGTCAGGTATACCCGAGACTGTTGCTTATAGCAGATGCTGTCTTCCTGCTATGTGTAATCCCTCACTCCCCACTATTACCTCTGTTAGGACCAGGTGAGGTCGTAACAGGGTTTAATTTTTAAAAGACCATGTTTTAGCTTCTCTGAGTCTTTGCTCACTGCTCTCTAATTATAATGGCAAAAAAATCAACCAGACAGGTTTTCTCAGATTTAAAAAAGAAAGATGTAAGTTTATTAACCTTAAACCTCTAATTCAGTTAAAACTACTAGAAATACGCAACGTGACCATGTAATAAAAACACACACGCAAATAGAGACTGAAAAGCAGAAAGAATCAAAGGAGAAAAGGTTTGAAGCAATAGCTGGAGTTCAGTTACTGGCTTTGGGTTTGATGTAAAGTCTTTGATTGCAGGGAAGTCTTGCAGTTCTCGTTGGGGCCCAGTGCACACTTTCAAACTTGTTTCGATGGTCTTCTGTTTTGAGGCTTGAGTTACTTCTGTGGGCCCCTGGAACTCTGCATGTGAGAGAGGAAGAGAGACAGGGGGAGACCATCCTTCTCATAGAGTTAGACTCAGAGTTATCCAGCACAGAAACAGGCCTTTCAGCCCATCGTGTCTGTGCCGGCCATCAAGCGCCTAACTATTCTAATTCCATTTTCCAGCACTTGGCCTGTAGCCTTGTATGCTATGGTGTTTCAAGTGCTCATCTAAAGACTTCTTAAATGTTGAGGGTTCCTGCCTCTCTCTGGTCTTCAAATTGCAGTCTCTTTCCAAAGTGTTCTGTGAGCACAATTCAATTAACTCTAAGTTGGCCAGCAGGTTAGTCATGTGACTGGCTCTTTATTTGGGACAACCTCTCGTGAGGTCTGTGGATTTCCCCCAAGCTTAGCAGACACTCGAGGTTGTGGAGGGGGTGGGGTGGAATGCTGGCGGTTACACATTCAATGTCTCTTGATTATCTCTATTGACAAACCTATCTGGCTAATTGAATCAGGGAGGCACTTCCATTGTCGTCTTCAGGCAACTGTCTTTTAAAATGCAAATATGCAGCCATGTTTTCAGCCACTGTTGTCTTTTTAAACAAGTTATTTCAAGTCCAGTAACAGTTCAAAAATGTTCCATATGATGAAATTAATATGTCTCATTTTGGCAGGTGTGGTTTTGTCACACCTTTCTCTCGTCACACGTAGAATCTGAGCACCAATGAAATTTTAAACCGTTGCCTTGTGATTCTGCTGCTGTTCTGTGTCTCAACTTGATTGGGTCAGCTTAGGCCGAGATTGTCAGTCCCAGTCACTGTACCCAGTCCCAGGAGGAGAGGCTGTTGCACATAAGCCCAATCCAAATCCTCACTGGCTTTGGCTCTGATTTGGGACTATTTGTATCTTGAGCGACTGCATCCTGAAGCTAGTGGATTTTGTAACTTGCACTAGATTTTTGTGTCCCATCATCCGAATACATCAAGTGTCAGCTGTTGCACAATGATGGCATGCTCGCTTCTCAGTCAGAACATGTAAACATATGAATTAGGAGCAGGAGTAGGCCATTCGGCCCCTCAAGCCATTCAATAAGATCATGGCTGATCTGATTGTCACCTCAACTCCACATTCCTGCCGACCCATAATAACCTTTCACCCCCTTGCTTATCAAGAATCTATCTACCTCTGCCTTAAAAAATATTAAAAGACTCTGCTTCCACCAAATTTTGAGGAAGAGAATTCCAAAGACTCACTACCCTCTGGAGAGAAAAGAAATCTCCTCATCTCTGTCTAAATGGGTGACCCCTTATTTTTAAACAGTGATCCCCTAGTTCTAGATTCTCCCACAAGACAAAACATCTTTTCCACATTCACCCTGTCAAGATCCCTCAGGATCTTGTATGTTTCAATCAAGTCACCTCTTACTCTTCTAAACTCCAGTGAATACAAGCCCAGCTTGTCCAACCTTACCTCATAAGACAGCCCACCCATTCCAGGTGTCTGTCTCATAAACCTTCTCTGAACTGCTTCCAATGCATTTACATCCTTCCTTAAATAAGGAAACCATTACTGTACACAGTACTCTAGATGTGGTCTCACCATTGCCCTGTATAGCTGAAGGTCGTGGGTTCAAGCCCCACGCAAGAGATTTGAGCATAGTCAAGGCTGACGCTCCAATGCATTGTGGAAGGAGTGCTGTACTGTCATATAATCATAGACATTTATGTCACAGAAGGAGGCCTTTTGGCTTCTAATGTCTGCCAGCCAAAAGTAACTATCAAGCTGAATCTCATTTTCTAGCTCTTGGTCTGTCACCTTGTAGGTTATGGCACTTCAAGTGCATATCCAAGTGCTTTTTTAAATGTTTTCTACCTCTCGCCCTTTCAGGCAATGAGTTCACTACCATCCTCTAGGTGAAATAAAATTACCCCTCAATTCCCCTCTAGTAGACAACAGGCCATCCTAGACTGAGTATTGTGTAATGAGAGAGGAATAATTGACAATCAAGTTGTGTGAGACCCCTGGTGGATGAGCAACCATAATATGATAGAATTCTTCATCAAGATGGAGAGTGACATAGTTGATTCTGAGACTGGGGTCCTGAATCTTAGTAAAGGAAACTACAATGGTATGAGGCTAGAGTTGGCTATGATGGATTGGGAAACGTTACTTAAAGTGGTGACATTGTTTGCCATTGTCTTTCCATTCAAAGAGCGCATGGATGAACTGCAACAATTGTTTATCCCTGTCTGGCGCAAAAGTAAAACGGGAAAGGTAGCCAAACCATGGCTTACAAGGGAAATTAGAGATAGCATTAGATCCAAGGTAGAGGCTTATAAATTCGCCGGAAAAAGCAACAGACCTGAGGATTGGGAGCAGTTACGAATTCAGCAAAGGAGGACCAAGGGATTGATTAAGAAGGGGAAAATAAAGTACGAGAACAAGCTGGGGAACATAAAAACTGATTGTAAAAGTTTCTATAGGTATGTGAAGAGAAAAAGATTAGTGAAGACAAATGTATATCCCTTACAGTCAGAAACAGGGGAATTTATTATGGGGAAGAAAGAAATGGCTGACCAACTAAATGCAATATTTGGTTCTGTCTTCACAAAGAAGGACACACATCGTACCAGAAATGTTGGGGAACACACAGAAGGCCGATTTTAAGATGATAAAACAGGATCTGGCCAAAGTGGACTGGGAGCATCTACTTGTAGGAAAGTCGACATCAGATCAGTGGGCGTCATTCAAAGAGGAAATAGAGTTCAGAGCCAACGTGTACCCATTAAAGTGAAGGGTAGGAACAAGAAGTCCAGGGAACCCTGGATGTCAAGGGATATAGAGGATTGCATCAGCAAAAAAAAAAAAGAGGCTTATGGCAGATTCAGAGTGCTGAAAACAGCGGAGGCACTAGAGGAGTATTGAAAGTGTAGGAGGTACTTAAAAAAAGTAATTAGGAGAGCGAAGAGGGGACATGAAAAAACACTGGTGGGCAAGATCAAAGGGGCGTATTATAAGTATATTAAGCACAAGAGGATAACCAGGGAAAGAGTAGGGCCCATTAGGGACCAAAGTGGCAATCTGAGTATGGAGCCAGAGGACATAGGTTAAGTTTTAAGTGATTACTTTTCATCTGTGTTCGCTATGGAGAAGGACGATGTAGGTCTAGAGATCAGGGAGGGGGATTGTGATATACTTGAACATATTAGCATTGAAAGGGAGGAAGTATTAGATGTTTTAGCAGGCTTAAAAGTGGGAAGATCCCCAGGCCCAGATGAGATGTATCCCAGGCTGTTATGTGAGGCAAGGGAGGAGATAGCAGAGGCTCTGACATAAATTTTCAAATCCTTTCTGGCCACAGGGGAGGTACCAGAGGATTGGAGGACAGCAAATGTGGTACCATTATTCAAGAAGGGTAGTAGGGATAAATCAGTTAATTACAGGCCGGTGAGTCTAACATCAGTGGTTGGGAAACTATTGGAAAAAATTCTGAGGGACAGGATTAATCTCCACTTGGAGAGGCAGGGATTAATCAGGGATAGTCAGCATGGCTTTGTCAGGGGGAGATCGTGTCTAACTAACTTGATTGAATTTTGAGGGGCAGTGACTAAATGTATAGATGAGGGTAAAGCAGTTGATTTAGTCCACATGGACTTCAGTAAGGCTTTTGATAAGGACCCGCATGGGAGATTGGTTAAGGTGGTAAGAGCCCATGGGATCCAGGGCAATTTGGATCCAAAATTGGCTTAGTGGCAGGAGGCAGAGGGTGATGGTCAAGGGTTGTTTTTGCGAGCAGAAGCCTGTGACCAGTGGTGTACCACAGGGATCGGTCCTGAGACCCTTGCTGTTTGTAGTGTACATTAATGATTTAGACGTGAATATATGAGGTATGATCAGTAAGTTCGCAGATGACACGAAAATTGGTGGTGTCGTAAATAGTGAGGAGGAAAGCCTTAGATTACAGGACGATATAGACGGGCTGGTAAGATGTGCGGAGCTGTGACAAATGGAATTTAATCCTGAGAAGTGTGAGGTGGTGCATTTTGGGAGGATTACCAAGGCAAGGGAATATACAATGGATTGTAGGACCCTAGGAAGTACAGAGGGTCAGAGGGACCTTGGTGTACTTGTCCATAGATCACTGAAGGCAGCAGCACAGGTAGATAAGGTGGTTAGGAAGGCATATGGGATACTTGCCTTTATTAGCCAAGGCATAGAATAGAAGAGCAAGGAGGTTATGATGGAGCTGTATAAAATGCTAGTTAGGCCACAACTGGAGTACTATGTACAGTTCTGGGTACCACTCTATAGGAAGGATGGGATTGCACTGGAGAGGGTGCAGAGAAGATTCACCAGGATGTTGCCTGGGCTGGAGCATTTCAGATATGAGGAGAGACTGAAAAGGCTGGGTTGTTTTCCTTAGAGCAGAGAAGGCTGAGGGGAGATATGATTGAGGTATACAAAATTACGAGGGGCATAGGTAAGGTAGATAGAAGAAACTTTTTCCCTTAGCGGAGGGGTCAATAGATTTAAGGTTAAGTGCAGGAGGTTTAGAGGGGATTTGAAGAAAAACATTTTCACCCAGAGGGTGGTTGGACTCTGGAACACACTGCCTGAAGAGGTGGTAGAGGCAGGAACCCTCACAACATTTAAGTAGTATTTAGGTGAGCACTTGAAACGCCATAGCATACAAGGCTACAGGCCAAGTGCTGGAAAATGGGATTAGAATAGTTAGGTGCTTGATGGCCGGCACAGACACGATGGGCCGAAGGGCCTGTTTCTGTGCTGTATAACTATGACTCTCCATAAAGGTGCCTCCAGAGGAGGTGTGAAGGGTAGAATGCCGCCCAAAAGCAAAACAAGAGAAAATGAGATTAAAACTGAAACATGCTATAAAAAAAAAAGGAATCAAAATGGGGGCAAAGGTTATAGTCTGAAGTAATTGAACTCAAATGTTGAGTCCCGAAGACTATAAAGTGCCTAATCGGAAGATGAGGTGCTGTTCCTCGAGCTTCCGTTGTGCTTCATTGGAACACTGGGGTAGGCCGAGGACAGAAGTGTCAATGTGAGAACAAGGCAGAGAATTAAAATGGCAGGCAATTGGAAGCTCGGGGTCATGTGGACTGACTGCAGGTGTTCCGCAAAGCTCCTTTTATGACCTCAGGACACCCTGAAGCACTTCGCAGCCAATGAAGTATGTTTAAAGTGTAGTGTCACAGTCCTGTGTTTTTATTTAAAGTCAAAATTGCGACATTGAATCTCTGTCTTCTCTCTCTCTCTGGCTGTTGCTTGGCAAACCAGAATGCACTTTGGCTCACTGAGCTTCCGGAACTTACTGCCTTAAAGATGCACTGATCTTTTACAGTCTTAAAGGTGCACTGCAATATTTCCAAGGAGAGAAACAAAAACACAGGACCGTGACAGTCATCACTGTTGTAATGAATGAAATATAGCTGACAATTTGCACTTACCGTGGTCCCACAAACAGCAATGAGATAATCAGGTAAGCTGTTTTAGTGATGTTGATTGAGTGATAAATATTGGCCAGAAAATTGGGGAGAACTCCCCTTTCCTTCTTCAAAATAGTGTCATGGGATCTTTTACATTCATCCACGAGGGAAGACAGGACCTCAGCTTAACAACTCATCTGAAAGAGTCCATTGATAAAAAGTGTCAGGAGACCAGAGGCTATGCTAAAGGAATGGCAACCAAATCAAACAGGAGAAATCATGAAGTGATGTCAGTGGGAGGGAGGAGCATCAGAAGCCAAGGGATTTAAGGCAAGTATATAGTGAAGCATCTATATACCAATTTTTGTGTGTTTAGTATTTTTAGCAATTGATTAATTTATTCAAGAATCAGAGGCCGGAGGTGAAGGAGTAAGAGTATCAGGGGGAAGAGTTAACACCTAACGTGATATCAGCACAAGGGAAGGAGCTAATTGGTGAGTAGCTGATGAATATTCTTTTTCCAGATTAGGGAAAAGTCTTAAGTTTTAGATAGTCTAATAAATAGAGGTACGGCAGAATACCTCAGTCTTGTTGAATACACATCCTGTTCCAGGTGGGAACTTCAGGACACAACAACTAAGTGTACAGGAAGTGGCGTCAGCTGGAGGAGCCCAAGCTCCTGGTTTTGCAGCTGGGGCAGCAGCTGGTGCAGTGCATCCTCGAGTTTGAGAGCTACATGGATAGGATATTTCTGGAGGTGGGCACCTCGTAGCTTGAGAATGAGCAGCCAGACAGGGGAAGGGTGACTATCACAGAACCGTTTCTTTTTTCTCCTCTGATTAAAGAGAATGTGCCTTTAAGACTCTGTTTAAAAACTAGAACGCTTTTAAAATCCAAGAGGCACAGTGTGCCATAGCTGTACTGTTACCTAGGCAACAGCAGGAGTGTGGAGAAGTTACATGGTGTACTGTAACTTTTATCTGTATGCTAAAACTAGTTTTGAGACACACCAAAGTGTGCTTGCCTTGAAAGAAGAGAATTCTCTGAACAGAAATTCTACAATGAGCCACAGGCTGTGTTAACTGCCTAAGGGAAAAAAACCTTTAAGAGAACATTCATATTGCTGGAGGTAGCAAAAATTCCTTTCTTTACTTCCAATCTAAGAGTCTTTGCTTCAAGATTGACTGTCTTGAGTGATTGTGTTTTCTGGAATTTGCAGTTAAGCTTTGACCAAAAATCGACCAATTTTAAAATCCAAACATAGACCTGTCATTATACCCCATGCTGAAAGAACTGTTTGATGCCTGCTGCACCTGAAGTACTTTGAATGCCTATCAAGTAAAGACTGTTCGTCAAATCCACGTGGAGACTGCAAGTGGCATCTGATTATTTTTTTTTACATTAGGATACCCGATCCAGCAGGAACATAACCCACAACGACTTACAACCCAATTATTTATTTATTCTTAAGAAACAGCTAATTTTTAAAACAAGTTTTTTTAAAAACTTGTAACGGTTGATTTTTGAATGTGGGTGTGTGAATGGGGAGTTGGGTTAAAATAAAAGGTTACGGTCTTTAGACATAGATTTATTTTAGTGTTTAAGATTTAGTTTTAAGAAATAGTTAATTTGTTGTCTAAAGATACCTGGTTTGGTCGGTTTTATTCTGGGGGTTACTAGATTGTTTAATTTGGTTGTTTGTCTGGTTGGGTGGGAAAACGTTAATATGCTGCGACCTGTGGAGTGATGGGATTGAATTGACAGTGCATTTCTCCCACCTTGGTTACCATAGTGACCACCCAGACAGTAAAGGAGTACCAGGCAGCTATTGCAGGACTCCCCTGAGTGCAACTCATTCTCTAACTAGTATTCAACTCTGAGTACTGGTGAGGGTGATGGTTCCTCTGGGGAGTGCAATCAGAGCCAGGTCCATAGCACAATGTGTGGCTCAGCTGTGGAAAAAGGAAGCAGGAAGGTCAAAAAAGCAATAGTGATAAGGGATTCAATAATTAGAACAGACAGGTATTTCTGTGGCTGCAGCCGCAACTCCAGAAGTCGCCCCCCTGGTGCTATAGTCAAGGATGTCACTGAGCGACTGCAGAACATTGAAGTGGGAGGGCGAACAGACATCATGGTTTATATTGGCACCAATGACATTGGTAGAAAGAGAGATGAGGTCCTGTAGGCTGATTTGAAAGAGCTAGGAAAGAAATTAATAGACAGGATCTCAAAGGCAGTCATCTCTGGATTACTTCTGGTGCCACAAGCTAGCGAGTACAGAAATACAACAGAGCAGATCAATGTCCAACTGGACAGAGTGCAGGAGGGAGCGCTTTAGATTCCTGGGACGTTGGGACCAATTCTGGGGGAGATAGGACCTGTACAAGCCAGATGGGTTGCACCTCAACAGGGCCGTGTTGGGGAGCTTTGCTACTGCTGATGGGAAGGGTTTAAACTAGCTTGGAAGTGTAAGGGTCTGAAAGGGTTAATCTTGTGTGTGTAAAGAATACCTACCAGGATGATGTAAGAGATCACATGCGAGACACACTCAAGAAGAGATGTAGCCTGGCTTTTGGAGGAGTCACATTTGCTAGTGTGGAGTGTAAATAGTATATTGCCTTAAAGATTAATGTCTAACTACTACAGACTAAGAATCTCTTTGGCTAGATTAAATAAGGTGGCAGTGTATAAAACCAACATATAACATGGTGATCAGCAGTAGAATCGAAAACACAAGTTCATCCTAAGAAAAATTTGGAGCAACTAGCTGAAAAGGCCTGCCCTAGAGAAAAGCACCAAAAAACCGCAGATCTGGAGAAGAGGCTGAGAGAAGCACCACAGAACGGATGTGTGGTTGCCTGCAAATCAGTTCCATCAATCAGGTGATTTACAGTGCTGATGATTGAGGAATCACATTAAAAGCCTTTGAAGAGCTTAAAGTAATTTTCAGAAGGCATCGTGCAAGAGTAAAAAAAAAGGAAAACCCAATCCTTCACTTGGGCTGAACAAGAAGACAGGAAATCTCCAAAAAAAAACGTGTGAACTGCCAAAAAGCGCGGGAAACCCCCCGAACACAGCAGGGACACTCCATTAAGAAAGCCAAGCCTGAAGAAGAACAAATAAACTGAAGCTCTGAAGCAAAGGGGAAAACCCTAGAAAGCCTATTAAAAACAGCAGGGAACACAGCACTGCGACACTCCATTAAAGCAAGACAGCTTGGGGAAAGAAAAAGTTTCTTAAAGGGGAACATTATTTAAAAAAAAAAGGTCTATAAAATAAAGCAACGTAGATCACAGTGACGCAGTGGTTCGCACCGCAGCCTCACAGCTCCATCGACCCGGGTTCAGTTCTGGGTACTGCCTGTGTGGAGTTTGCACATTCTCCCTGTGACCGTGTGGGTTTTCGCCGGGTGCTCCGGTTTCCTCCCACAGCCAAAGACTTGCAGGTTGATAAGTAAATTGGCCATTGTAAATTGCCCCTAGTGTAGGTAGGGGAATTGAGGGAAGGTGGGGATGTGATAGGAATATGGGATTAATGTAGGATTAGTATAAATGGATGGTTGATGGTCGGCGCAGACTCGGTGGGCCGAAGGGCCTGTTTCAGTGCTGTATCTCTAAATAAATAAAAAATAGGGAATGCTGGAGAGTTTCCAAAGTCAAGAGGGATCCATTAGACCCAAAACTGGGTATTATGGAGACAAAAGATACAGAATTGCATCTAAGTTAGACAGCCAGTCTGAAGCAGAGCAAGTGACTATAGCAGATGATGTCATTGCCAGACAAGGCCTTAAATGAGGCATCTACCAAATTCAAGGAAGTTTTAAAAGCTTTTGATTTTTATTTCAACTGGTAGAGTAATAAGATTTTTAGAAGGAGCAGGATTCAACAAAAAGGGTCCAGAAACCAGGTGAAACGGGGGGGGGGGGGGGGGGTGGGGCGGGGAAGCGAAAGACCCCATTAAACCCAGCCAGCTGTGGGGCACCAAAAGTACCCACAGGCATGAACAATGTCCTGCAAATAGAGCAGAAGGCTTTTATTGTAGAAAAATATGGCATTTCAGTAAGATGTGGCAAAATAAAATCTCGATTACTTCACATTCTAAAGAAAAAGCATTTAAGAATAGAGTGGTTAACAAAGTTGAACAACCTGCAGCAGAACAATCGAAACATTTTCCTGGCGAGATCAATGATCCGAATCAGGCATTTTGGGCTGCAGATCTAGGTCAACATATCACTAATTTCAAACTCGACACCAGAGCAAGTGTAACAGTTTTATCAAACAATGAGCCATGTCTTTCCACACCAACAGAAACTCAGTTACGTGGCCCAGGAGAGATTGAATTTGAAGTAAAGGGGATGTTCCAGGCAACACTTCAGTACAAGGGAAAGCAGATATTAGAAGCACTGAATGTCCTAAGAAATCAGGAGTTCTCATTCCTAAGCAAAAGAGCTTGTATTGACTTTCACCTTGCAGGAGAAAGTAGAAGATGTTAAACAACAAGAATCGAGGAGTCACTTGCAAGAGGAATCCCCAGAATTGTTCACAGGTCTCAGGAAACCGAAGACCGAATATAATACTTTTTGCAAAATGGTGCTAAACTACTTTGTCTCTTAATGCCGGGGAAGATTCCCACCCACTAATGAAGCAAATTCAACAACAATTAGAAGACAACCAGGATAGGAGTCATTTCTCCTGTTACTGAGCTGACAGATTGGTGATCAGGAATGGTTCCAGTTCTTAAGACAAACGGTGATCTTTGCCTTTGTGTAGAATTAACTCAATAAGGCTGTGCCACAACAAGTTCACTCAATGTCCTCAGTGGACCAAAGTTATCCAGAAGTACTGTCTTTATGAAACTTGACATGAATAGTGACTTTTGGCAAGTTCCATTAGATAAGAAGTCAAGGTTATTGACAACCTTCATTACTCCATTTGGAAGATTTAGCTTTAACTGTCTTCCATTTGGTATCACGTCAGCACCAGAAATATTCCAAAGAACTATGTTGAATATTCTACAGGGCCTTGAAGGTGTAGTCCGCCATATGAATGACATTCTAATTCACAGGGAGTCCACTGAAGAACATAACCAAAGGGAATAAAAAATCTGAAATATAAAAAACAAAGTGCTGGAAATACTCAGCAGGTCTGGCGAGAGAGAAGCAGAGTTAATGTTTCAGGCCTGTGACCTTTCATCAGATTCAAAGATGTCAATTGGTCATATATTTAGACAAATCAGATGTTGAACCAGAAATTCAGAAACACTGAATACGACAAACCTCAATGAAGGCTATCCAAGTCAAGACACGAGATCAGGGAAAGACTTCCAATCTTCCACATTGGAGAACCGGATCAGGGAGAGTTGTGAAGCCTCCTGACAGATTGAATCTATGAAGTCAGATTTGGGGGAGATGGAGATAGTATATAAATAAAACAGTGAATGAATGTAAATATATATTTGGATAAAGACTTAGGGCGGAATGTAGTATAAGGGTCTGAAAGGGTTAATCTTGAGTGTGTGTAAAGAATACCTGTACCATGATGATGTAAGAGATCATATGTAAGAGACACTGAAGGACAGTTGCAGCATGGCTTTAGGAGGACTCACACAGGCTAGTGTGGAGTGTAAATAGTTAGAATGCAATAAAGATTAATGTTTAACTACTACAGACTAAATCTTTCGGTCTAGATTAAATAACGTGGCAGCATACCAAACCAACATATAACAGGAAGGGGATGGGAATCAGTAGATTCAGAATGGAGAGAAGAAAAGCTAAAATTGGAAGGCAGAAAATTAGTAAGAGTGTTGAAGACAGTGGAAACAAAATCTAGAAACTAGAAAAGGGAGTTTGGCAGTGTGTAAGGGTACATATTTCAGTGCAAGGAGTCTAGTGAATAACGATGAGCTGAGGGCACTGGGAGACACCTGCAAGTATATCATAGCCATTACTGAGACATGGCTTTTTAAAAAAAAAAGGGGCAGGAATGGCAGCTCAAAATTCCTGGTTATAGGGTTTTCAGACGAGCTAGAGAGGTGGATTAAAAAAAAGGAGGGGGTCACAATATTGATTTTAAAAAACAATTATAGCTGTGAGGAGGGATAATATGGTAGAAGGATCATCAAATGAGGCCATAAGGGTTAAAATGAGCAATAAAAGGGGTAACCACACTACTGGGAGTGGTCAGAGGGAGATAGAAGAGTAAATACATGGGTAAATCTGAGAAATGCAAAAGATAATATGGCAGCAATAGTGGGGGATTTCAACCACCCTAATAGTTAACTGGGATACAATCAGTGGAGGTAGCAGAATTCTTAAAATGTATTCAGGAGAGTTTTTTAGCCAGTAACTAGCAAGCCCAACAAGTTAAGTGGCAGTTTTGGACTTAGTTTAAGGAAATGAAGCTGAGCAGGTGGAAGGGGTGTCAGTGGGAATGCATTTTAGTGGTAGTGGTGATAATTCAGTTAAATTTAGCATAGTTATGGAACAGGCCGAAGGTAGACCAGGAGTGAAAGTTCTCAATTGGGGAAATCGGTCAATTTTACTTTAGCCGAGATGTGATTTAGCAAAGGTGGACTCGAAACAGTTGCTTGAAGGTAAATCAGTGTCGGGCAGGAGGAGATAGCGAGGCAAATATGTTATAACAAATATGTTACCGCAAAGAAAAAAAAAAAGTAGATTCCCAAATCTAGACCCCCCTCCCCTCAGATAACAAGGAGCATACAGAGTAGGATAAGGAAAAAAGGGAAGCTTATGTCAGATACTGAGAGTTTAATACTGCAGAAAGCCTACAGGAGTATAAAAAGTGCAGGGGTGAAGTTAAAAAGGAAATTACGAAAACAAAAAAAAAAGACGTAATATTGGCAAGTAAAATCAAGGAAAACCCAAAGTTTTTTTTGAAATACATAATGAGCAAGAGGATAACTATGGAAAGAATAAGGTTGATTAGGGTCTAAAACGGTAACTTGTGTGTGGAAGCGAAAGCGTGGTTCTTAATTACTTTGTGGCTGTCTTCACAAAAATGAGGGGGACAATGCAGACATAGTTAAGGAGAAGTATGAAATAATGGATGGGATAAATAGAGTGTGAAAGAGGAAGTATCAAGTGGTTTAGCAACTTTGAAAATGGATAAACTGCCAGACCCAGATGAAATGTATCCCAGGCAGCTAAGAGAGGCTCTGCCTATCATTTTCCAATTGTCTCTAGTTACAGGCATGGAGCCAGAGGACTAGATAACTGCTATCCATGTACCATTGCTTAAAAAAGGAACTGAGCTGCTCTGTAGGTCTTTCCTTTCTGTGAGCAGGGCAGCATTGTCTAGTGATGCAATGCTGCCACTAACTGGCTGTGCTACAATGCAACAGCATTCCTTTGTTACAGGGAATTTTCAGAGAATCAGAGCTCAGGAGGAGGCCATTCAGCCCATTGAGTTTTGAAAGAGCTTTAAATTAGTCAGTCATTCTCTTTCCCCCCTTAACAGTCCTGCATTTATCCAATTCACTCTTGAAAGTTATTATTGAATCTGCTTCCGCCATCCTTTCCGCCAGAGTATTCCAGATCATCATTTGCTTGTAAAACAACCTCAGGTTCTTTTGCTTATTATCTTCAATCTGTAGCTTCATGTTATTGACATTTCAGCCATTGGAAACGCTTCCTCCTCATTTACTTCATAATTTTGAAAAACTATTAAATCTTCTTTCAAACCTCTCCACTGTAAGAACAACCCCAGCTTCTCCAGTCACTCCACATAACTGAAGTCCCTAATCACTGGTACCGTTATAATAAATCTCCTCTGCATCCTGTCCAAGGGCTTGGCGTCCTTCCTTCCAGAATTGGATTCAGTACTCCAGCTGGGACCTAACTGGCATTTTATAAATGTTTAACCGATTGTCACCTCATTCCCAAAACCAAGATGGAACTTTTGTAAGGCTTCATGACCTTCCTTTACAAGCACCACCGAGAACACAATCTGGAGATTACCACCGCCTGCTAACTGTTTTGCTTAACAGCTGAAAGGTGGATTGCCAGAAGTATCCTGTGTGCCTACAGGAAAGTATACATCCTATTCTGGTCTCAGGAGAGAGAGTGAGGGATTGCTGCCAGAGATTAATGTCACTCAAGACCCAGGTATACAACAGTACCCATGCATTCCCTAATCAAAGGCAGGTTACCGCAATGGTGAGAAACTACTGGAAAGCTTGGGCTTCATGTTCCAGCAGAAAACCCTGGAACTTGCTTTATCGGCTTGGCACTGCCTCACTGCCCCAACACAAGGTGTCAAAGGTCAGTGCAGATGCCACTGAAGCCTGCTTCCTACCACTTAAATGCACAAATGCAGAGTGAAAAAGCTGTTTAAGCTCTCTGCAAAAAGCTGTTATGCACACCATCTTTTTGGCTCCCTCCACCACCGACAAGGCGGACACAGCACTGACAGCCATGTCTGGGAAGGCCGCTAGGATCATGAGCATTTATCTAGAATTCCTCAAGAACCAGGGTCAAAATGGATGGAGATGGCTTTCCAAACTCACCTCCAACATCCTGAACACTGATAATCCCAAAAGTCATTCCAAAGTCAATGACATCCTAAAGCCAGGAAAACAGCCCACAATCCCAAAAGCTACCCTTCCATCATTCTTCTGTTTACAAGGTGGTTGAACAACTTGTCTAACTAAACAAAACTGACTTTAGATGCCGCCCTCCCAAATGTGCAGGCGAGCTTCAGAGAAAGAAGAAGCTGCTCTAACCAGGTCCTTGAATTCCCTACCAAGATTAAGGCAGGGGTCTAGAAGAAACTGAAAACTGAAGCTACCTTCACAAACTTGTCATCAGCATACAATACAGTCTGGCGCGATGTCCTGCTACTGAAGCTTTCATCAATCATGCAATGCTGCAAAACTCTTAAGCTTATCAATACATAAGCAGCAAAAATTTTTTATATTCGTTCCTGGGATGTGGGCATCATTGGCAAGGTCAGCATTTATAGCCCAACTCTAATTGCCCTTGAGAAGGTGGTGGTGAGCCATCTACTTGAACTGCTGTCATCCATGTGTTGTAGGTGCACCCACAGTGCTGTTAGGGAAGGAGTTCCAGGATTTTGACCATGAAGGAATGGTCGTATTTCGAAGTCAAGATGGTGTGAGACTTGGAGGGGAACTTGCATGTGGGTGGTGTTCCCATGTGTCTGCTGCCCTTGTCCTTCTAGATGGTAGAGGTTGCAGGTTTGGAAGGTGCTGTCAAATGAGACATGGTGTGTTGCTGCAGTGTATCTGGTATATGGTACATACTGCTACCACCGTGCATCACTCGGGAGGGAGTGAATGTTTAAGGTGGTGGATGGGGTGCTGATCAAGTGGGCTGCTTTGTCCTGGATAGTGTCAAGCTTCTTGAGTGTTGTTGGAGCTGCACTCATCTGGGCAAGTGGAGAGTATTCCATCACACTCCTGATTTGTGCCTTGTAGATGGTGGACAGGCTTTGGGGAGTCAGATGATGAGTTACTTGCTGCAGAATTCCCAGCCTCTGGCCAGCTGTTGTAACTACAGCATTTATATGGCTGAGCCAGATCTTGCTGCATGAGGGAACGGACTGCTTCAGTATCTGAAGTTGTGGATGGTGCTGAACATTGTGCAATCATCCATGAACATCCCCACTTCTGACCTTATGATGAAGGGAAGGTCATTATTGAAGCAGCTGAAGATGGTTGGACCTAGGACACTACCCTGAGGACATCCTGCAGTGATGTCCTGGGACTGAGATGATTGACCTCCAACAACCATGACCATCTTCCTTTGTGCTAGGTAGGACTCCAACCAGTGGAGAGACATGAACACTAAAGGAAGCAAGTAGGATATTCACCTACTTGCAAGCTGGACCTACTGGAATGTTAATTTCAGACATGGCTCCTCCGCCCCAATCCAAAGACAATTGTGTCTGTGGTCCATCTGAATTCTACCACAACCAGGAAAGAACTCAACGTTTCCTTCTAGAGAAGACAACTTACATGTGACCCCACCCAAAATACCTGGGTGTCACCCAGGTCAGGATTCTCACCTATCGGCCACATCTCAGCAATACTGGCCAATAAGTTTAAAAACTAGGGTCAACTTCGCTGGAATGTCATGGGGGAGCACAGCGAGAACACTTCACAGCGCAACAGTAGCCCTAGTTTACTCTTGCCTCATGGGCCTGCAACCACTCCATAAACATCATGGATGTGCAGCTAATCACCACCATGAGGACAGTGTCAGGAATACTCGAGTCCACTTCAACTGAACAGCTCCCAGTGCTCCCCCATACTGCCCTGCCTACCATTCACCATGGCGCTATTGCACGGAGATGGAAAAAGTCATGAACAACACCGACCTTCCCATTCATTCATGAAGACTTGAAAAACCTAACCAAGAAAGCACTTAAAGTCATGTCGGCCACTCTGGAAAACAGCAGCTAATATTCGTGCAGCTGGGATGCATGCAGCATAAAAAACGAACACCTCAGAACTGACCCAATATCAGAGGTCCCTGGCTTCGACCTACCTCGAAGATAATGGACAGCGCTCAACCAAATCCACACAGGGCATGAATGATGTTGCCACCTTCTTCATAAAATGAGGGATGACATGAAGTGCAATTGTAGCCACAAGTGCCAGGCCATGGAAAACATCACATCAACCTTCTCGCTAAGATCTGTTGTGAGAGGCAACTCATTTCTCCACTCAGCATCTCAAGAGGCCATCGATTAGATTGCCAAACTAGACATCCCATTATAATCTTTCCCTTCATATGAAAGTAGAAGCACAACTTCCTTGCTGTTGTTCTGCTTTGATTTATAAAACTAAGAATCCCATATGCTTCTGCTCCTATTTCTTAAGAACTCTCCAATTTACAGCCCAGAAGGAGGCTATTCGGCCCATAGTGTCTGTGCTGGCTCTCGAAGAGCAGCTGTGCTAATTCCACTCCCCCACCCTTTCCCTGTAGCCCTGCAAGTTTTTTCTCTCTAGGCATTTAACCAATTCTCTTTTGAAAGCCTTGATTGAAAATGTCTCCACCACACTCTCAGGCAATGCATTCCAGACACTAACCACTCTGTGTAAAACGTTTTTCCTCAAGTTGGTGTTGCTTCTTTTACCATTCAACTTAAATCATTATCCTGTGTTTTTTGACCCTTCCACCAATGCATCACCTCACACTTCTCAGGATTAAATTCCATTTGCCACAGCTCTGCACATCTTACCAACCCATCTATCTTGTCCTGTAATCCAAGGCTTTCCTCCTCACTATTTACAACACCACCAATTTTCGTGTCATCTGCAAACTTACTGATCATACCTCCTATATTCACGTCTAAATCATTAATGTACACTGCAAACAGCAAGGGTCCCAGCACCGATCCCTGTGGTACACCACTGGTCACCGGCTTCCGCTCACAAAAACGACCCTAGACCATCACCCTCTGTCTCCTGCCACTAAGCCAATATTGGATCCAATTTGCCAAATTTCCCTGGATCCCATGGGCTCTTACCACCTTAACCAATCTCCCATGCGGGACCTTATCAAAAGCCTTACTGAAGTCCATGTAGACGACATCAACTGCTTTACCCTCATCTACACATCTAGTCACCGCCTCTCAAAATTCAATCAAGTTAGTTAGACATGATCTCCCCCTGACAAAGCTATGTTGACTATCCCTGATTAATCCCTGCCTCGCGAAGTGGAGATTAATCCTGTCCCTCCAGAATTTTTCCAATAGTTTCCCAAACACTGATGTTAGCCTCACTGGCCTGTAATTACCTGGTTTATCCCTGCTACCCTTCTTGAATAATGGTACCACATTCACTGTCCTCCAGTCCTCCAGTCCTCTGGTGCCTCTCCTGTGGCCAGAGAGGATTTGAAAATTTGTGTCAGAGCCCCTGCTATCTCCTCCCTTGCCTCACATAACAGCCTGGGATACATCTCATCTGGGCCTGGGGATCTTTCCACTTCTAAGCCCGCTAAAACAGCTAATATTTCCTCCCTTTCAATGCTAATATGTTCAAGTATATCACAATCCCCCTCCCTGATCTCTCCACCTACATCGTCCTTCTCCATAGTGAACACAGATGAAAAGTAATCATTTAAAACCTCACTTATGTCCTCTGGCTCCACACACAGATTACCACTTTGGTCCCTAATGGGCCCTACTCTTTCCCTGGTTATCCTTTTGCCCTTATTATACTTATAAAACACCTTAGGATTTCCATTTATCTTGCCCACCAGTGTTTTTCCATGTCCCCTCTTCACTCTCCTAATTCTTTAATACCCCCCTACACTTTCTATACTCCTTTAGTGCCTGCACTGTTTTCAGCACTCTGAATCCACCATAAGCCTTTTTTTTAAATACTGATTCAAACCTCTATATCCCTTGACATCTAGGGTTCCCTGGACTTGTTGGTCCTACCCTTCACCTTCATGGGTACATGTTGGCTCTGAACTCTCACTATTTCCTGACTCGGCAGAACAATCATCCCAGCACAGTTCAGATGAAGACTGTCCCAACAGTACAGCTCCCATTTTCTCTAGTACTAGTGCCCCATGAATTGAAATCCATTTTGACCACACCAGTCTTTGAGCCATACATTCACTTCTCTAATTTTATTTACCCCACACCAATTTGCTTGTGTCTCAGATAATCCGAAGATTATTCCCTTTGAGGTTCTGCTTTTTAATTTAGCCCCTAGCTGCTCATACTCGCTATGCAGAACCTCTTTCCTAGCCCTATCTATGTCATTGGTACCCCTGTGGACCATGACAACTGGATCCTCACCCTCCCACTGCAAGGTCCTCTCCAGTAGTGAGCAGATGTCCCAAACCCTGGCACCGGGCAGGCAACAGTCTTCTGGACTCTCACTCTTGGCTGTAGAGAACTGTGTCTGACGATACTGTCCCCATCTACCACTACATTCCTATTTACTCCCCCTGTTTGAATGATTTCCTGTCCCATGGTCAGTTTGCTCATCCACCCTGCAGCCCTCATTCTCATCCATACAATCTGAAAGAACCTCAAACCTGTTGGACCATTGCAAGGGCTGAGTCTCCTCCACTTCTGCCTTCTCAATCCCCTTACCTGCCTCACTCGCAGTCACACCCCCCCCATCCCTGCCCACTGATCAAATCAGAAGACACTGTCCTGTGGCTGCCTTCTGGAACAAAGTATCCAGGTAACTTTCCCCCTCACTGATGCATTACAGTGTCTGTAACTCAGCCTCCAGCTCAATGACTCTGACCTGAAGCTCTTCAAACCATAGGCACTTACTGCAGACATGATTACAGTGGATCACATTGGTCTCTATGAGCTCTCACATACTGCAGCTGCAACACATCACCTGCCCTGCCATCCTGATTAGTTTTTTAAACTAATTAATCTTAATTTTTTTAAATTAATGCCTGTCCTCACCAGCACTTACTTTACTAATTTAAACCTTGGTAATACAATAAACCTTACTGCTTAAAAATAACACACAGGAGACCCATCTTCTTACTTCCCTCCTGCTTGCACAACTTAATTAATTAGAAGGCAGCTACTTAAATTTGAATTTTGTGTTCTTCTAATTTCCAGTTATTTACACACACACCCTAACAGTAGTGACTAACCTCACTATTTACAGATACTCACCTTCCCGCTTTCCTGTGATGTCACAGTCTCAAGTTGCCCTCTATTTCTGGGAAGCAACTTGTGTCTTCTACAGCGACTGGGGGTTGAAAAAGGAGCACCTCTTTCCCCCTCTGCAACAAATTCCCACCTTCACACTCTGACTACATCTCCTCTCCACATATCCCTTACTCCATGCAGTTTGAAAACCTGACTGCTTTTATACAGCCTCTGAAGATTCATTAGCGAGCTTAGCTTCCTGCTACAGTGATTAACACCTATTGAACTATCTACTTTCAGCTGATTGATAGGTAACTGCCTCTGGCCTTTGATCCAACATCCCAGACTTCTCCATCCCATCCCTGGATATGTCCTATTCCATCAGCAGGACAGATCCATCAGAGGTGCTGGCACAGTGATGTACAGTTGGGTGGCCCTGGGAGCTCTCAACATTCACTCGGGTCCCCATGAAGTCTCATGCCATCAGGTCAGACGTGGGCGAAAGAGACCTCCTGAAAATACTCAGCAAGTCAGGCAACAGTATATGGCGAGAAAGAGTTAATGCTTCACACTGGTCAGAACAGGGCTGAAAGGTTTGTAATGTAACAGGCCTTAAGCAAGTACAGAGGCAGGGAAAGGGAGGGTCTGCGACTTTGTAGAAGGCAGGAGTGATTAAATGAACAGCAGAATCATTACTAGCCTGAAAAAATGGGAGCAGTGGTTATGATGTGAAATTGTTAAACTCAATGTTGAGTCTAGATGGTTGTTAAGCGTTTAATTGAAAGATCAGGTGCTGTTCCTTGAGCTTTATTGAAACCGTGTAAGTGGCTGAGGACAGAGAGGTCAGAGTGGGAGTGGGATGGAGAATGAAATGAAACGCAACCGGAAGCTCGGTCACACTTGCAGCCTGAACAAAAGTGTTCAGCAAAGCAATCACTGAATCTGAGTTTGGTGTCCCCAGTGTGGAGCAGCCTGCTTTGTGAGCAGTGAATACTGTCTATTACATTGGAACAAGTGCAAGCAAACCATCATTCCACCTGGGAGGAGTGTTTGGGGCTCTGCAGGGTGGGAAAGGAGAGGGTAAAAGGGCAGGTGTTTTATCTCTTGCACTTGCATGGGTAGGTGCTTTGAGAAGGGGAGTGGGTGTTGGGGCTAGGGTGTCGCAGATAGAATGGTCCCTTTGGAATGCTGTAAAAGGGCAGAGGAGATGTGCTTGGAGGTGGCACTGTGCTGGCAGAAATGGTGGAGCATGATACCTTGAATGTGGAGACTGGTGGAGTGGAAAGTGAGGACCCTATCATGGTTCTGGGAGGGGAAGGGTTGAGAGCAGAAGTGCGGGAAATGGGATGGATAAAGTCGAGAGCCATGTCAACCCTGGAGGGGAATCCTTGGTTGCGAAAAAAGGAAGACCGATCAGAAGCACTGATGTGAGAGGTGGCATAAAACAAATGCAATGGAGAAACTGAGAGAGTGGACCATTGGAAGAGTCATGGATGTAGGTCAGAAGAGACAGGACAAGGGGAGAAAAAAATGTCGAGATAGGCAGGGTCATGAGCCAGGATGATGGAGGAGGAGGTGACAGACAGTTGGCGTTCAGCCTCTGCAAGGCTGTCAGCAGGCTTAGTGACAGATAAAGTTGGCCATGAGAGGGTACAGTGCAGCAAGTTAAGAGGGAGGTAGCTCAGTGGATGAGGGGAGTAGAGAATTTGATGTTGAGGTGCAGCATTTAGGTGATAGAAGGAGGCAAGGATAGATCCTTGGGCAGGAAAGTTAGAAGTTGAAATTTCGCACTGCAGCAGTATGGCGTCTGACCTACAGGTTGGTCGGAGAGGCAGGGTTTCCAGAATGTTATAAAGGAGAAAAGAGAGATAGAGAAGCAGAGGTTTAGGGAGGGAATTCCAGAGTTTCGGTAAAGGCAACAAAAGGCACAGCCACCAAAGGTGGGGCGATTAAAAGTTGGGATGCTCAAGGTGTGGAGTTGGAGGCACACAAAGATCTCGGAGGAGTGTGGGCCAGAGATTATAGGGATGTGAAGGGGCGAGGCTATTGAGGGATTTGAGAACAAGGATGAGAATTATTCAATGGAGGCGTTGCTGAAGCGGGGGTCAAAGTAGGCTATCGAGCACCATGGTGATAGTGCACAGGGCCATGAATTAAAAGGTCAGCAGCATTTTCCCTGTTGGTAGCAGCAGTCATCGAGGCACAATCATGACATTATCCTTGATGCATGACACTCACACTTGGAATGTCTGGGCATCCACTCCCAATCCAGGTGGGAAGCAGCAAATGTGGAACCAATGAGAGCATCCACACTCACTCTTCACCCAATAAATCATTGGCTCTGTGCTTCAGTGGTTGGGCTGCTTGCTCATATGGCAGAGTCTGCATATTCTGTCTTTTTTCCCCTTTTTCCATGCGCATCTTCTTTGTCCTCGCTATTTGACAGACACCAGCTGATAGCCATGGAGCTTTAGGGTGCGCTGTATGGTTGTCTCGGGGTGGGGCTCGTAAGGAAGAAGGTGTTTGTGTGCAAGTGTCATTGTTTTCTTCTATTATTGAGGCCATGAGGTGTTTTGCTGTCCCACAACACAACACTGAGACGAGGGCTCCTCAGGTGAGGGAAGTGGAGTGGTGTGCAGGCAAGCTCATTAGGCCGGGGACTAGGATCATTGTCATCCAGGGATGGTGGCACAAGGCTGATGCCCTTTTGACCATTGGTGAATTGTGCAGGATCATGTGAGTTAGTTGGAACAGTGGCACCTGCTCCATCCAAAGACACCTTGTGCCAATTGTCCAACACCTTCATCAAGACACTTCATCTCATCTGCCAGTCCTTGCTGCCAGTTGTGAATCTAACATTCCAGCCAATCCACTGCTCGCCATGATGTCATGTAGCCGATGTACAAAGTCTGCAGTTATCCAGTACTTCTCATTGTTGCTGAGGGGCCTTGGCTGGGCCTCAGTAACAACTGCAGGAGCCATGTCTACCTCTGCCGTAACTGAGATGTTCACCAATGGCTGTAGGGAGCAAGTCTCTCCTGAAACAAGTCCAGGTGCCTCTGCACAGTGATAGAGTGTTTGCAGGGAAACAAATTCTGAATTCAGAAGCTGCAGCAGCAGGTAGCTTGGCCACTGTGTCTACCGTGTGTACTGTTTGTCATCAGAAGTCACAGTCTCTGTGCCCATATCCTGTTGCTTGACATTAATGTAATGGAGGCCACTATGATCAGCGTCCATCAGGCGTACCACATGACTGCTGAACCCTCCTTAGAATGATTGTAGATCAGCTGGTGACTGCAACACGCTTGTAAGAGGCTCCCTGCACGAATGTGGAATAGGAGTGCTCCTGATCCAGGACATCATTGTGCAAGACCAGCTTTGAGATGTATTCCTTCACGAATGAGGAGGAGCAGGTGCTTTATCTTGCTATTCTCCGACTCAATCCGATTGTCCTGAAAGTTAGAGCGTTACTTCAGAAATTAAGATGTCACATCTCCTGTGGAAGCCAGTTTATAATCAGATACAACTACAGGGATTGGTGGAGGTAACCAATCCTTTCCAGGTATCTTGTTATTTTGCTCCTCCGAGGGTGCATGATCCTTGTTCCTGCAGGCCTTAAACTATTGTTGCTTTTTTAGCTGTAGATCTTCCTCCTCATGCTCTGTGTAACATGGAATTGGAACGGACAGCTGGGAGCTGCTTCTTGATTGTATTTATCTCATTGATGTCCTTATCCACAATTGTCATCTTCTCCCGATCGATGCAGGATCCCATCATTTTAACAGACACACCCACAATTTCATCCTGCATCTCAGCAGTTTCATTCCTTGCCATACCATAGAACACAGCCCTGCCCCTGCCAACATTATCTGCACCATCACCTGATGCGGAGGGTAGCTGTACTTGTTGATTTTGTACAGTCCATCCATGAGCAGCAGTTCAGGAAAGGCCTTCAGATGAGACTTCAGTGTCGGTGTGATGAACACAATGAACTGGATGTGATTGGCTTGCAGGCCAACATGCACCATCACCATGAATCTTCTCCAGAGTATCACAGAGTGCACCGATGCTGTTATCATCTGCTTTGAGCCATGTCTTTATATTTTTTGATGTCTTATTGAATGTTCGATGAATGTAATCCTTCAGCTGCTTGTCCCTGGCCTGCAAGTGACCAACTCTTCTACCTTCTGCATCTCATCCTGGTTGAGTTGTTCTGGTGTAGAAGTGTAAACATTCCAGATCCAGGACATGGCCGGTGTGAAGATGGTGCAAAATGACACACAGCCTGGCTTTGGTCGCATTGAATTTCAATGTCATGATGGCCTCTCAGCCCACGGCGAGATACCTGACAAAAAAGTGCAAAGTCAATGAACAATGCAGAGTTTAAAAGCTATGAGGGTCTGCGTTCGAAGGTAGATCCAATGTTCCTCGAACCCTCAGAGCCTCATCCCTAGTTGCACATGTGTCAGTGGCTCCTACGCAGATCACCACAAGGTCTCCCATTCCCGCACCCACCCCCCCCATCCTGTAATCTTCCCACTTGAAATTCTGCCTGAGCCATGAGGAAATGTCTTTAACCCTGTGATGGGGCAGGAAACAGAACCTCGGAACCTTTCTGATGTCCCGTAGTGTCTGCAGCTTAGACTCCTGCTCAACAACTCTGAGCTGAGTTCCTCGAGATACAGACATTCACTGCAGGTGTGGTTGGCCCGGATCACGATGTCTCCACAAACTCCCTGCTTGGCTCTACATGAACTGGCCGTGGAGTTACCACGCTGGAGTCAAGGGTAATACCAAAACATCCGGTGGCTGCAAGCCACTCTCCCCTGTGATCTCATCATGGTATGTTCAATTCAGCACTTAAAGAGCGCAAAATGCTACTCTGTAGCGCCAGTACTTCAGGTGCTACGGGTGTCAGCTTAGAAGCCAAGTGGCATCCGTGCCATTTACACCACTTCTGGCGCAGGTGGCACAAGCTTGGCCTGCAAGTATGCAGAGTAGGCAGATCAGTAGGCAGGCCAGTTAGCCTAAAATCTGTCATTGGAAAAATGCTAGAATCCATTATTAAGGAACTAGGAGCGGGACAATTAGAAAATCATAATACAATCAGGCAGTCAAGATGGTTTTGTGACAGGGAAATCATGTTGGACAGATTGATTAGAGATCTTTGAGGATGTTACAAGCAGGGTGGATAAAGGGCAACCAGTAGATGTAATGTATTTAGAGTTCCAAAAGGCATTTGATAAGGTGCTGCATAAAAGGTTACTACATGCGATAAGAGCTCATGGGGCGGCGCAGTGGTTAGCACCACAGCCTCACAGCTCCAGCAACCCGGGTTCGATTCCAGGTGCTGCCTGTGTGGAGTTTGCAAGTTCTCCCTGTGTCTGCGTGGGTTTCCTCCGGGTGCTCCGGTTTCCTCCCACATGCCAAAGACTTGCAGGTTGATAGGTTAATTGGCCATTATAAATTGCCCCTAGTATAGGTAGGTGGTAGGGAAATATAGGGACAGGTGGGGATGTGGTAGGAATATGGGATTAGTGTAGGATTAGTATAAATGGGTGGTTGATGGTCGGCACAGACTCGGTGGGCCGAAGGGCCTGTTTCAGTGCTGTATCTCTAAAGACTAAATGGTATTAAGGTAATATATTAGCATGGACAGAGGATAGGCTAACTAACAGGAAGCAAAGAGTCCGATAAATGGGTCATTTTCAGGATGGCAAACTGTTACTAATGGGATGCCACAGGGATCAGTGTTGGGGTCTCAACTATTTACAATCTATATTGACTTGGATGAAGGGACCAAGTAGATTTTAACCAAATTTTCTGACGGTACAAATAAAGGTAGGAAAGCAAGTTGTGCAGCAGACACAAAGTATCTGCAAATGGATATAGCTAGGTTAAGTGAGTGAGCAAAAAATTTGGCAGATGGAGCATAATGTGGGAAAATGTGAGGTTATCCACTTTGATGGGAATAATAGAAAAGCAGAATGTTATTTAAATGGAAAGAGACTGCAAAATGCTATAGTACAGAGGGATCTGGGTGTCCTTGTACATGAGTCACAAAAAGTTAGCATGCAGGTACAGCAAGTAATTCGGAAGGCAAATGGAACCTTTATTGCAAGAAGGTTGAAGCATAAAAGTAGGGAAGTCTTGCTGCAACTGTACAGGGCTTTGTGAGACTGCACCTAGAGTACTGCGTACAGTTTTGGTCATCTTATTTAAGGAGGGATATAGTTGCACTGGAAGCAGTTCAGAGAAGGTTCACAAGGCTGATTCCTGGGATGAGGGAGCTGCCTTATGAGGAAAGGTTGAGCAGGTTGGGCCTTTACCCATTGGAGTTTAGAAGAATGAGAGGTGATATTATTGAAACATATAAGATTCTGAGGGAGCTTGACAGGGTAGATGCTGGGAGGATGTTGCCCATCGTGGAGGAATCTAGAACTAGGGAGCACATTTTCAGAACAAGGGGCCTCCCTTTTAAGACAGACGAGGAGGAATTTCTTCTCAGAGAGTCATTAGTGTTTGGAATTCTCTTCCCTAGAAAACAGTGGAGGCTGGTCATTGAATATATTCAAGGCTGAGTTAGACAATTTTTTTTTTTTATCTACAACTGAGTCAAGGGTTATGGGGTCAGGTAGGAAAGTGGAGTTAAGGCCAAAATCAGATTAGCCATGATCTTATTGAATGGTGGAGCAGGCTTGAGGGGCTGAATGGCCTATTCCTGCTCCTATTTCTTAATTCTTAACATGCTGTCAATCAGAGCCTCACGTTGTGTGATGTCGGTGCTGTCTTTTCAGAGCTTGACGACTGACTTACTGCCCTCTCATAAACACACAGAGCTGAACATGCATTCAGCAGCACGAGGGAACCTGCAACAGTGCTACATGTGACATGGCTAACGTTTCTCAGTCAGCCATTCATTGTAGTGTCTGAGAGGTGACCAAGGCTGTGTTCCAGGAGAGGGGACTGCATACGTGTGGGTCCCTTATCCCAATGCTGAGATGTATCAGTGCTGTGAAGCTTACCTTCGCTCAATGTGCAGTTGGTGTATGACCATGCTCAGCTCATTATGCTAGTGGATACCTGTTATCCTGGCAGCAACATGATGCCAGTCGGCTGTTCCAGCAATCTTTCAGCCACAGCATCAAACCAGAGGATGCCTGCTAGACAACAATGGCTACACCTAGCTGAGGACTGCCTGCACAACCCAGCCACTCATCGCCAGCAGTCATATAGTGAGAGTTACTGTACCCTGAGAAACATCCTGATTGGGTGCCAAAGCAGAGATTCTGCTGTCTCAGCCACTATGGAGGAGCCCTCCAGCATTCAGTGGAGCATGTGTTCCAATTTCTAATGCCTTACTGCATTCTTCACAACCTGGAAATCATGAGAGCACAGCCCTCATCACAACACCAACTTGCAGTTAAACCGCATGTTAACATAGGAAAACGTCCCAGGGGTGTGCCTGCAGATCACATTACCTGTTGAATCTGCTCCAGTTCACTGCTGAAATCATTGTAAATGTCGAACTCCAGTGATGTAAAAATGGCAAGGAATTGCTTTGTTGTTCAACTGGAGTAGCCATCACAGACATCAGCATCTCAGGAAGGCTGCAAATGGATCACAAGGGAAGCATCAAATGAAACAGAAGGCAGAAGGCGTTTCACAGACAGTGTGAGTGGGACGAGACAATGAATTGCAGGCACAACACACACCTTGTCATTCATCATTTCCAGCTTTGCATTACTCTCTTCTAAAGCATTTGAGAAAGTGCAGATTAATAGACCCAGGAGATGTGCAGAATCACGCGATAATGGGTAATAAAACTGGTGCAGAATTTGGTGATCAATATAAGCTCAGAAGCAGAAGAGAAATGGACAATAGTGCAGGAAAACCAATTCCTGAACAAGAAATATACTGGAGGAAGGTAAAGCTGGTAAGTCAGCAGCACGTGGTCAGGGGATGGGCAGTGGTGGAAGCCTCATTTAGTCACGGTTTGCAGAAGTAGCAGTAAAACACAAAACATGGCTAAAAATCACTCATTATCAGAGGCAGAGTAACTGAGACAAAAACAGAGGGGCGATCGGGGAAGGGAGAGGTGAAACATAGTGATGGGTGGGCATGGATTCATGGAGCCTCTCACGGATGGCATACTATTTTATTAAAACTTCTGATAAATAAATTGTAGATCAATGCTCAAAAAAATAACCTCTGAAATAGTTTCACTGTTCTCAAAATTGAGAATCTTGACAGATATCAGAAGCACTGGTGTGGAAGGTTTCAAAAATCACACTGCTGAGGCTGAGGGAATACCCAGGGAGTAATTCACCATATAATTGACAGCACGAGATGGCATCGCCGCCCACACAGACCATCTGCTTCTGTGCAAACCAATACTGGCAATGGTGGGCGGGCTGGCAGACGTGTTCCAACGACGTCACTGGTTGGGAAAACGCAGCATGTGTGGCGGAATCAATGCGAGGTGAATGTGCATGTGCAGCGAAGCATTCAGATGCAGTGAAACCAAAAATGGTGGAAACGTTCAGCAGGTCTGGTACATCTGTAGAGAGAGAAACAGAGTTAAAGATCAATGATGTTTAATCAGAACTGCAAGATATTGGGAATATTTTTTAAGAAGAGACAGAGGTGATGAGGGGGGGGCGGGGGTATAACAAAAGGGAAGGTCTGTGATACGGTGGAAGGCAGGAGAGATTGAATGACAAAAGGCAATGGGACGAGTAAAGAATCATAAAATGGGTTTAGAGGAGTTGTAAATGGGAACAGCAGAAGAGCAGAGAGGAAGGGAAGGTTGGGAAATCTGAAGAGGAGGAGAAGGCTCACGTTGCCTGGAAATTTGTCAGAGAGAGGCAGATAAACTCCTGAGGTGCTGACCAACCTGCTGGCTGTGAACCAATGGGAGATCCCCACCCCAAGCACCAGTCCCCACCACCTCAACTCCCACTGACTCTGGTGCAGCCATCCTCCATTACCAGCACCTACTGTCCTGGAACATGGGAGCTGTGGTTAAAATCTAAAGTTGCTCAGCTCATTGTTAAGGCTGGAAGATGGTTAGCAGAAAGTTGAGGTGCTATTCCATGAACTGTTCCCATGCCTGACCTGTACAGAAACTCCTACTGGAAAGGTATGTGTATAAGGTGTCAGGTGAGAACTGATTGGGCTCAGCCACGATGTACCATCTCCCGATGCACCCCCACCCCACCATGGTTACATAGCCACTGGCGTGTGGACAGTGGGCACTTGAAGGGTGCACAACACTGTGGAATGATCTACCAGGAAGAAGTGCAAGCCTTTGACAGGAGGAGGGCAAAAATATTCTAAACATAGACTCTTATCATTTTTGAACCAGTAGACACACTTTCTCCATAACCTAATGGGATAGCCACAGCACCTCAGTGATTAACACTGGACATGTCCCAGTAACATGTCCACCAAGGTGCCACTGCTGTCTGGAGAGGTACTGCGCAGTGATTGTCACTGCTTCTCCCTCTCATTCTCAAGTTTTAATATTCTTCTACATCATTGTCTAATTCTGAATATCAGGGCATCTGTCCCTCAGTTAGGTCAGATCTAAACTTGTCTAAAACATATCCATTCTGAATACTCCCATTCTGATACTCCCAAGAGATCAGAACCACCTGTGGGCTGTATATCTTGTAACCCTCTCTTCCCCAGGGAGTGAGGCAAGGGCTGGGCCTATTACCCCAGGGAGTGTCATTGGGGCTGTGATCTGGGGAGTGGAGCAGAGCTGGGCCTATTACCCTGGGGAGTGTGACAGGGACTGTGACCCCAGGGACTGGGTCAGAGCTGGGCCTATCGCCCCAGAGAGTGTGGCAGGGGCTGTGATTGGGGACTGTGGCAGGAGCTGGGACTGTGACTTGGGGAGTGGACAGAGCTGGGACTGTTACCCCAGGGAGTATGGCTGGGCCAATTACCCCGGAGAATGTGGCTGGGCCTATTACCCCAGGGAGTATGGCTGTGCCAATTACCCTGGAGAATGTGGCTGGGTCTAATACCCCAGGGAGTATGGCTGGGCCAATTACCCCGGAGAATGTGGCTGGGTCTAATACCCCAGGGAGTATGGCTGGGCCAATTACCCCGGAGAATGTGGCTGGGCCAGTTACCCCGGAGAATGTGGCTGGGCCTATTACCCCGGAGAATGTGGCTGGGCCTATTACCCCAGAGAGTAGGGCTGGGCCTATTAACCCAGGGAGTGTGGCTGGGCCTATTACCCCAGGGAGTGTGGCTGGGCCTATTACCCCAGGGAGTATGGCTGGGTCTATTACACCGGGGAGTGTGGCTGGGCCTATTATCCCAGGGGGTATGGCTGGGCCTATTATCCCAGGGAGTGTGGCTGGGCCTATTACCCCAGGGAGTATGGCTGGGTCTGTTACCCCAGGGAGTATGGCTGGGTCTGTTACCCCAGGGAATATGTCTGGGCCTATTACCCCCGGGAATATGGCTGGGTCTGTTTCCCCAGGGAGTGTGGCAGGGCCTATTACCCCGGGGAGTATGGCTGGGTCTGTTACCCCAGGGAATATGGCTGGGCCTATTACCCCGGGGAGTATGGCTTGGCCTATTACCCCAGGGAATATGGCTGGGCCTATTACCCCCGGGAATATGGCTGGGTCTGTTACCCCAGGGAATATGGCTGGGTCTGTTTCCCCAGGGAGTGTGGCAGGGCCTATTACCCCGGGGAGTATGGCTGGGCCTATTACCCCGGGGAGTATTGCTTGGCCTATTACCCCGGCAAGTGTGGCTGGAGCTGGCCCTGTGACTCAGAGAGTGGGCAGAGCTGGGCCTATTACTCCCGGGAATATGGATGGGCCTATTACCCCGGGGAGTATTGCTTGGCCTATTACCCCGGCAAGTGTGGCTGGAGCTGGCCCTGTGACTCGGAGAGTGGGCAGAGCTGGGCCTATTACCCCAGGGAATATGGCTGGGTTTGTTTCCCCAGGGAGTGTGGCAGGGCCTATTACCCCGTGGAGTATGGCTGGGCCTATTACCCCGTGGAGTATGGCTGGGCCTATTACCCCGTGGAGTATGGCTTGGCCTATTACCCCGGGGAGTATGGCTGGGTCTGTTACCCCAGGGAATATGGCTGGGCCTATTACCCCGGGGAGTATGGCTTGGCCTATTACCCCAGGGAGTATGGCTGGGTCTGTTACCCCAGGGAATATGGCTGGTCCTATTACCCCCGGGAATATGGCTGGGTCTGTTACCCCAGGGAATATGGCTGGGTCTGTTTCCCCGGGGAGTATGGCTGGGCCTATTACCCCGGGGAGTATGGCTTGACCTATTACCCCAGGAAATATGGCTGGGTCTGTTTCCCCAGGGAGTGTGGCTGGGCCTATTACCCCGGGGAGTATGGCTTGGCCTATTACCCCAGGAAATATGGCTGGGTCTGTTTCCCCAGGGAGTGTGGCTGGGCCTATTACCCCGGGGAGTATGGCTGGGCCTATTACCCCGGGGAGGATGGCTTGGCCTATTACCCCCGGGAATATGGCTGGGTCTGTTACCCCAGGGAATATGGCTGGGTCTGTTTCCCCGGGGAGTATGGCTGGGCCTATTACCCCGGGGAGTATGGCTTGGCCTATTACCCCAGGAAATATGGCTGGGTCTGTTTCCCCAGGGAGTGTGGCTGGGCCTATTACCCGGGGGAGTGTGGCTGGAGCTGGCCCTGTGACCCGGAGAGTGGGCAGAGCTGGGCCTATTACCCCGGCAAGTGTGGCTGGAGCTGGCCCTGTAACCCGGAGAGTGGGCAGAGCTGGGCCTATTACCCCCGGGAATATGGATGGGTCTATTACCCCAGGGAGTGTGGCTGGGCCTATTACTCCGGGGAGTGTGGCTGGAGCTGGCCCTGTGACCCGGAGAGTGGGCAGAGCTGGGCCTATTACCCCGGCGAGTGTGGCTCATGCTCAACCTGTTCTGTGGTGAATTCATCAGGAACTGCGCCTGTTACGGGGCGAGTTTGGCTGTGCCTTGACTGTGACTCAGGCCACTAAGCCTGGGTTTAAAGAAGAAGAAGAAAGAAAGAAAATTACAGCACAGGAACAGGCCCTTCGGCCCTCCAAGCCTACGCCGATCCAGATCCTCTATCTAAACATGTCGCCTATTTTCTAAGGGTCTGTATCTCTTTGCTTCCTGCCCATTCATGTATCTGTCTAGATACATCTTAAAAGACGCTATCGTGCCCGCGTCTACCACCTCCACTGGCAACGCGTTCCAGGCACCCACCACCCTCTGCGTAAAGAACTTTCCACGCATATCCCCCCTAAACATTTCCCCTCTCACTTTGAACTCGTGACCCCTAGTAATTGAATCCCCCACTCTGGGAAAAAGCCTCTTGCTATCCACCCTGTCTATACCTCTCATGATTTTATACACCTCAATCAGGTCCCCCCTCAACCTCCGTCTTTCTAATGAAAATAACCCGAATCTACTCAACCTCTCTTCATAGTTAGCGCCCTCCATACCAGGCAACATCCTGGTGAACCTCCTCTGCACCCTCTCCAAAGCATCTACATCCTTTTGGTAATGTGGCGACCAGAACTGCACACAGTATTCCAAATGTGGCCGAACCAAAGTCCTATACAACTGTAACGTGACCTGCCAACTCTTGTACTCAATACCCCGTCCGATGAAGGAAAGCATGCCGTATGCCTTCTTGACCACTCTATTGACCTGCGATGCCACCTTCAGGGAACAATGGACCTGAACACCCAAATCTCTCTGTACATCAATTTTCCCCAGAACTTTTCCATTTACTGTATAATTCACTCTTGAATTGGATCTTCCAAAATGCATCACCTCGCATTTGCCCTGATTGAACTCCATCTGCCATTTCTCTGCCCAACTCTCCAATCTATCTATATTCTGCTGTATTCTCTGACAGTCCCCTTCACTATCTGCTACTCCACCAATCTTAGTGTCGTCTGCAAACTTGCTAATCAGACCACCTATACTTTCCTCCAAATCATTTATGTATATCACAAACAACAGTGGTCCCAGCACGGATCCCTGTGGAGCACCACTGGTCACACGTCTCCATTTTGAGAAACTCCCTTCCACTGCTACTCTCTGTCTCCTGTTGCCCAGCCAGTTCTTTATCCATCTAGCTAGTACACCCTGGACCCCATGCGACTTCACTTTCTCCATCAGCCTACCATGGGGAACCTTATCAAATGCCTTACTGAAGTCCATGTATATGACATCTACAGCCCTTCCCTCATCAATCAACTTTGTCACTTCCTCAAAGAATTCTATTAAGTTGGTAAGACATGACCTTCCCTGCACAAAACCATGTTGCCTATCACTGATGAGCCCATTTTTTTCCAAATGGGAATAGATCCTATCCCTCAGTATCTTCTCCAGCAGCTTCCCTACCACTGACGTCAGGCTCACCGGTCTATAATTACCTGGATTATCCCTGCTACCCTTCTTAAACAAGGGGACAACATTAGCAATTCTCCAGTCCTCCGGGACCTCACCCGTGTTTAAGGATGCTGCAAAGATATCTGTTAAGGCCCCAGCTATTTCCTCTCTCGCTTCCCTCAGTAACCTGGGATAGATCCCATCCGGACCTGGGGACTTGTCTACCTTAATGCCTTTTAGAATACCCAACACTTCCTCCCTCCTTATGCCAACTTCACCTAGAGTAATCAAACATCTGTCCCTAACCTCAACATCCGTCATGTTGAGCTTAGCTTTTATTATAACAACTAAGTCTCTGCCAGCAGTCGTCAGAGAAGCAAAAGACGGAATTGATGAGACAGTTGTCTCCCCTCCACTCAGGACAAAGGAGCGGCGGTGGAGGGGGCAGGGTGGTGGTGGGGAATGAGTCAGCAGACTGGGGTGCCACAGTACCTTCACCATTGGCATTGCCACGCAGTATGTATTTAACATGCAATAGGGCGACAATACAATCACATTCCAGCCTCACTCTGCCCCCTTCTTCCCCTCCTCTTTATGCTTCAAACTCTCCCACATTCTGCAGCGGTTGAACGACTGGGAAGTCCAGGTAGCAGGTACCTCTGTGACTGCTGCTAACCCCAATGTCAGGCTGACTGCAGGAGCTGCTGCAGTGTGAGGAGGTGGGTGAACACTTTATCTCTCTGTGTCAGGGTACAATAACCTGCAATACTCAGCACAGACACATTAGCTCTCTCCGAATGAGATACCTCCTCTGTTCAGAGTCAAAGTGATGTTGAGACTGATTTTGAGCAAGAGGCAGATGTTAAATTGCTATTTGCAACACGAGAAGTTTTTCAGCTCTCCGTGACACCGGCTGCTGGGTACAAAGGAAGTGATTTGACTCTTGGCGAAAATCCAGAACAAATTCCACAGCTGGGAGTTGACACCAGGCTCTGTGTTTACTTAAAGGGAATGGCAAACGATGTAACATCTCCGGCTTCTCCGCTTCCTGCTCACCTGTTCCAATGGGTGTGTCGGAGGATTGAAATACCAGCATTTCCTGCTCATGTCAAAGCTTGTACTGTGACCCGTGCAGTTCCCTCGAAACTGCACTGTGTAGTGTGACCCTCACAAGGTCCTCTGCCCCTCGCTCTTTACTGTGACCCTCACGAGGTCCTCTGCCCCACACTCTATACTGTGACCCTCACAAGGTCCTCTGCCCCTCACTCTTTACTCTGACCCTCACAGTACCCTCTGCCCCTCACTCTTTACTCTGACCCTCACAGTACCCTCTGCCCCTCACTCTTTACTCTGACCCACACAGTGCCCTCTGCCCCTCACTCTTTACTGTGACCCTCACAGTACCTCTGCCCCTCACTCTTTACTGTGACCCTCACAAGGTCCTCTGCCCCACACTCTTTACTGTGACCCTCACAAGGTCCTCTGCCCCTCGCTCTTTACTGTGACCCTCACAAGGTCCTCTGCCCCTCGCTCTTTACTGTGACCCTCACAAGGTCCTCTGCCCCTCACTCTTTACTGTGACCCTCACAAGGTCCTCTGCCCCTCACTCTTTACTGTGACCCTCACAAGGTCCTCTGCCCCACACTCTTTGCTGTGACCCTCACAGTACCCTCTGCCCCTCACTCTTTACTGTGACCCTCAATATACCCTCTGCCCCTCACTCTTTACTCTGACCCACACAGTGCCCTCTGCCCCTCACTCTTTACTGTGACCCTCACAGTACCTCTGCCCCTCACTCTTTACTGTGACCCTCAATATACCCTCTGCCCCTCACTCTTTACTCTGACCCTCACAGTACCCTCTGCCCCTCACTCTTTACTCTCACCCACACAGCACCCTCTGCCCCTCACTCTTTACTCTGACCCTCACAGTACCCTCTGCCCCTCACTCTTTACTGTGACCCTCACAGTACCCTCTGCCCCTCACTCTTTACTCTGACCCTCACAGTACCCTCTGCCCCTCACTCTTTACTCTGACCCTCGCAGTACCCTCTGCCCCTCACTCTTTACTCTGACACTCACAGTAGCCTCTGCCCCTCACTCTTTACTCTGACCCTCACAGGACCCTCTGCCCCTCACTCTTTACTGTGACCCTCACAGTACCCTCTGCCCCTCACTCTTTACTGTGACCCTCACAGTACCCTCTGCCCCTCACTCTTTACTGTGACCCTCACAGTACCCGCTGCCACTCACTCTTTACTCTGACCCTCAAAGTACCCTCTGCCCCTCACTCTTTACTGTGACCCTCACAGTACCCTCTGCCCCTCACTCTTTACACTGACCCTCACAGTGCCCTCTGCCCCTCACTCTTTACTGTGACCCTCACAGTACCCGCTGCCACTCACTCTTTACTCTGACCCTCAAAGTACCCTCTGCCCCTCACTCTTTACTGTGACCCTCACAGTGCCCTCGGCCCCTCACTCTTTACTCTGACCCTCACAGTACCCTCTGCCCCTCACTCTTTACTCTGACCCTCACAGTAGCCTCTGCCCCTCACTCTTTACTCTGACCCTCACAGTACCCTCTGCCCCTCACTCTTTACTGTGACCCTGACAGTACCCTCTGCCCATCACTCTTTACTGTCACCCTCAATGTACCCTCTGCCCCTCACTCTTTACTGTGACCCTCACAGTGCCCTCGGCCCCTCACTCTTTACTCTAACCCTCACAGTACCCTCTGCCCCTCACTCTTTACACTGACCCTCACAGTGCCCTCTGCCCCTCACTCTTTACTGTCACCCTCACAGTACCCGCTGCCACTCACTCTTTACTCTGACCCTCAAAGTACCCTCTGCCCCTCACTCTTTACTGTGACCCTCACAGTGCCCTCAGCCCCTCACTCTTTACTCTGACCCTCACAGTACCCTCTGCCCCTCACTCATTACTCTGACCCTCACAGTAGCCTCTGCCCCTCACTCTTTACTCTGACCCTCACAGTACCCTCTGCCCCTCACTCTTTACTGTGACCCTGACAGTACCCTCTGCCCATCACTCTTTACTGTCACCCTCAATGTACCCTCTGGCCCTCACTCTTTACTGTGACCCTCACAGTGCCCTCTGCCCCTCACTCTTTACTCTGACCCTCACAGTACCCTCTGCCCCTCACTCTTTACTCTGACCCTCACAGTACCCTTTGCCCCTCACTCTTTACTCTGACCCACACAGTACCCTCTGCCCCTCACACTTTACTGTGACCCTCACAGTAGCCTATGCCCCTCACTCTTTACTGTGACCCTCACAGTACCCTCTGCCCCTCACTCTTTACTCTGACCCTCACAGTACCCTCTGCCCCTCACTCTTGCCCCTCACACTTTACTGTGACCCTCACAGTAGCCTCTGACCCTCACTCTTTACTGTGACCCTCACAGTACCCTCTGCCCCTCACTCTTTACTCTGACCCTCACAGTACCCTCTGCCCCTCACTCTTTACACTGACCCACACAGTACCCTCTGCCCCTCACTCTTTACTGTGAACCTCACAGTGCCCTCGGCCCCTCACTCTTTACTCTGACCCTCACAGTAGCCTCTGCCCCTCACTCTTTACTCTGACCCTCACAGTAGCCTCTGCCCCTCACTCTTTACTCTGACCCTCACAGTACCCTCTGCCCCTCACTCTTTACTGTGACCCTCACAGTACCCTCTGCCCCTCACTCTTTACTGTGACCCTCACAGTACCTCTGCCCCTCACTCTTTACTGTGACCCTAACAGTACCCTCTGCCACTCACTCTTTACTCTGACCCTCAAAGTACCCTCTGCCCCTCACTCTTTACTCTGACCCTCACAGTACCCTCTGCCCCTCACTCTTTACTGTGACCCTCACAGTACCCTCTGCCCCTCACTCTTTACTCTGACCCTCACAGTACCCTCTGCCCCTCACTCTTTACTCTGACCCTCACAGTACTCTCTGCACCTCACTCTTTACTCTGACCCTCACAGTACCCTCTTCCCCTCACTCTTTACTCTGACCCTCACAGTAGCCTCTGCCCCTCGCTCTTTACTGTGACCCTCACAGTACCCTCTGCCCCTCACTCTTTACTCTGACCCTCACAGTACTCTCTGCTGCTCACTCTTTACTGTGACCCTCACAGTAGCCTCTGCCCCTCACTCTTTACTGTGACCCTCACAGTACCCTCTGCCCCTCACTCTTTACTCTGACCCTCACAGTACCCTCTGCCCCTCACTCTTTACTGTGACACTCACAGTACCCTCTGCCCCTCACTCTTTACTGTGACCCTCACAGTACCCTCTTCCCCTCACTCTTTACTCTGACCCTCACAGTAGCCTCTGCCCCTCACTCTTTACTGTGACCCTCACAGTACCCTCTGCCGCTCACTCTTTACTCTGACCCTCACAGTGCCCTCTGCCCGTCACTCATTACTGTGACCCTCACAGTAGCCTCTGCCCCTCACTCTTTACTCTGACCCTCACAGTACCTCTGCCCCTCAATCTTTACTGTGACCCTCACTGTACCCTCTGCCCCTCACTCTTTACTCTGACCCACACAGTACCCTCTGCCCCTCACTCTTTACTGTGACCCACACAGTACCCTCTGCCCCTCACTCTTTACTGTGACACTCACAGTACCCTCTGCCCCTCACTCTTCACTGTGACCCTCACAGTACCTCTGCCCCTCACTCTTTACTCTGACCCTCACAGTACCCTCTGCCCCTCACACTTTGCTGTGACCCTCACAGTGCCCTCTGCCCCTCACTTTACTGTGACCCTCACAGTACCCTCTGCCCCTCACTTTACTGTGACCCTCACAGTACCCTCTGCCCCTCACTCTTTACTGTGACCCTCACAGTACCTCTGCCCCTCACTTTACTGTGACCCTCATAGTACCCTCTGCCCCTCACTCTTTACTGTGACCCTCACAGTACCTCTGCCCCTCACTCTTTACTGTGACCCTCACTGTACTCTCTGCCCCTCACTCTTTACTGTGACCCTCACTGTACCTCTGCCCCTCACTCTTTACTGTGACCCTCACTGTACCCTCTGCCCCTCACTCTTGACTGTGACCCTCACTGTACCCTCTGCCCCTCACTCTTTACTCTGACCCTCACTGGACCCTCTGCCCCTCACTCTTTACACTGACCCTCACAGTACTCTCTGCACTTCACTCTTTACTGTGACCCTCACAGTACCCTCTGCCCCTCACTCTTTACTGTGACCCTCACAGTACCTCTGCCCCTCACTCCTTACTGTGACCCTCACAGTACCCTCTGCCCCTCACTCTTTACTGTGACCCTTACAGTACCTCTGCCCCTCGCTCTTTACTGTGTCCCTCACAGTACCCTCTGCCCCTCACTCTTTACTGTGACCCTCACAGTACCCTCTGCCCCTCACTCTTTACTCTGACCCTGACAGTACCCTCTGCCCATCACTCTTTACTGTCACCCTCAATGTACCCTCTGGCCCTCACTCTTTACTGTGACCCTCACAGTGCCCTCTGCCCCTCACTCTTTACTCTGACCCTCACAGTACCCTCTGCCCCTCACTCTTTACTCTGACCCTCACAGTACCCTTTGCCCCTCACTCTTTACTCTGACCCACACAGTACCCTCTGCCCCTCACACTTTACTGTGACCCTCACAGTAGCCTCTGCCCCTCACTCTTTACTGTGACCCTCACAGTACCCTCTGCCCCTCACTCTTTACTCTGACCCTCACAGTACCCTCTGCCCCCCACTCTTGCCCCTCACACTTTACTGTGACCCTCACTCTTTACTGTGACCCTCACAGTACCCTCTGCCCCTCACTCTTTACTCTGACCCTCACAGTACCCTCTGCCCCTCACTCTTTACACTGACCCACACAGTACCCTCTGCCCCTCACTCTTTACTGTGAACCTCACAGTGCCCTCGGCCCCTCACTCTTTACTCTGACCCTCACAGTAGCCTCTGCCCCTCACTCTTTACTCTGACCCTCACAGTAGCCTCTGCCCCTCACTCTTTACTCTGACCCTCACAGTACCCTCTGCCCCTCACTCTTTACTGTGACCCTCACAGTACCCTCTGCCCCTCACTCTTTACTGTGACCCACACAGTACCTCTGCCCCTCACTCTTTACTGTGACCCTAACAGTACCCTCTGCCACTCACTCTTTACTCTGACCCTCACAGTACCCTCTGCCCCTCACTCTTTACTGTGACCCTCACAGTACCCTCTGCCCCTCACTCTTTACTCTGACCCTCACAGTACTCTCTGCACCTCACTCTTTACTCTGACCCTCACGCTTTACTCTGACCCTCACATACCCTCTGCCCCTCATTCTTTACTCTGACCCTCACAGTACCCTCTTCCCCTCACTCTTTACTCTGACCCTCACAGTAGCCTCTGCCCCTCGCTCTTTACTGTGACCCTCACAGTACCCTCTGCCCCTCACTCTTTACTGTGACCCTCACAGTACCCTCTGCCCCTCACTCTTTACTCTGACCCTCACAGTACTCTCTGCTGCTCACTCTTTACTGTGACCCTCACAGTAGCCTCTGCCCCTCACTCTTTACTGTGACCCTCACAGTACCCTCTGCCCCTCACTCTTTACTCTGACCCTCACAGTACCCTCTGCCCCTCACTCTTTACTGTGACACTCACAGTACCCTCTGCCCCTCACTCTTTACTGTGACCCTCACAGTACCCTCTTCCCCTCACTCTTTACTCTGACCCTCACAGTAGCCTCTGCCCCTCACTCTTTACTGTGACCCTCACAGTACCCTCTGCCGCTCACTCTTTACTCTGACCCTCACAGTGCCCTCTGCCCGTCACTCATTACTGTGACCCTCACAGTAGCCTCTGCCCCTCACTCTTTACTCTGACCCTCACAGTACCTCTGCCCCTCAATCTTTACTGTGACCCTCACTGTGCCCTCTGCCACTCACTCTTTACTCTGACCCACACAGTACCCTCTGCCCCTCACTCTTTACTGTGACCCACACAGTACCTCTGCCCCTCACTCTTTACTGTGACCCTCACAGTACCCTCTGCCCCTCACTCTTTACTGTGACCCTCACAGTACCTCTGCCCCTCACTCTTTACTCTGACCCTCACAGTACCCTCTGCCCCTCACACTTTGCTGTGACCCTCACAGTGCCCTCTGCCCCATACTTTACTGTGACCCTCACAGTACCCTCTGCCCCTCACTTTACTGTGACCCTCATAGTACCCTCTGCCCCTCACTCTTTACTGTGACCCTCACAGTACCTCTGCCCCTCACTTTACTGTGACCCTCATAGTACCCTCTGCCCCTCACTCTTTACTGTGACCCTCACAGTACCTCTGCCCCTCACTCTTTACTGTGACCCTCACTGTACTCTCTGCCCCTCACTCTTTACTGTGACCCTCACTGTACCTCTGCCCCTCACTCTTTACTGTGACACTCACTGTACCCTCTGCCCCTCACTCTTGACTGTGACCCTCACTGTACCCTCTGCCCCTCACTCTTTACTCTGACCCTCACTGTACCCTCTGCCCCTCACTCTTTACACTGACCCTCACAGTACTCTCTGCACTTCACTCTTTACTGTGACCCTCACAGTACCCTCTGCCCCTCACTCTTTACACTGACCCTCACAGTACTCTCTGCATTTCACTCTTTACTGTGACCCTCACAGTACCCTCTGCCCCTCACTCTTTACTGTGACCCTCACAGTACCTCTGCCCCTCACTCCTTACTGTGACCCTTACAGTACCTCTGCCCCTCGCTCTTTACTGTGTCCCTCACAGTACCCTCTGCCCCTCACTCTTTACTGTGACCCTCACAATTCCCTCTGCCCCTCACTCTTTACTCTGACCCTCACAGTACCCTCAGCCCTCGCTGTTTACTGTGACCCTCACAGTAGCCTCCGCCCCTCACTCTTTACTGTGACCCTCACAGTACCCTCTGCCCCTCACTCTTTACTGTGACCCTCACAGTACCCTCTGCCCCTCACTCTTTACTGTGACCCTCACAGTACCTCTGCCCCTCACTCTTTACTGTGACCCTAACAGTACCCTCTGCCACTCACTCTTTACTCTGACCCTCAAAGTACCCTCTGCCCCTCACTCTTTACTCTGACCCTCACAGTACCCTCTGCCCCTCACTCTTTACTCTGACCATCACAGTACCCTCTGCCCCTCACTCTTTACTGTGACCCTCACAGTAGCCTCTGCACCTCACTCTTTACTCTGACCCTCACAGTACCCTCTTCCCCTCACTCTTTACTGTGACCCTCACAGTACCCTCTGCCCCTCACTCTTTACTCTGACCCACACAGTACCCTCTGCCCCTCACTCTTTACTGTGACCCTCACAGTACCTCTGCCCCTCACTCTTTACTGTGACCCTCACAGTACCCTCTGCCCCTCACTCTTTACTGTGACCCTCACAGTACCCTCTGCCCCTCACTCTTTACTGTGAACCTCACAGTACCCTCTGCCCCTCACTCTTTACTCTGACCCTCACAGTAGCCTCTGCCCCTCACTCTTTACTCTGACCCTCACAGTAGCCTCTGCCCCTCACTCTTTACTCTGACCCTCACAGTAGCCTCTGCCGCTCTTTCTTTACTGTGACCCTCACAGTAGCCTCTGCCCCTCACTCTTTACTCTGACCCTCACAGTACCCTCTGCCCCTCACTCTTTACTGTGACCCTCACAGTACCCTCTGCCCCTCACTCTTTACTCTGACCCTCACAGTACTCTCTGCACCTCACTCTTTACTCTGACCCTCACAGTACCCTCTGCCCCTCACGCTTTACTCTGACCCTCACATACCCTCTGACCCTCACTCTTTACTCTGACCCTCACAGTACCCTCTGCCCCTCACTCTTTACTCTGACCCTCACAGTAGCCTCTGCTGCTCACTCTTTACTGTGACCCTCACAGTAGCCTCTCCCCCTCACTCTTTACTGTGACCCTCACAGTACCCTCTGCCCCTCACTCTTTACTCTGACCCTCACAGTAGCCTCTCCCCCTCACTCTTTACTGTGACACTCACAGTACCCTCTGCCCCTCACTCTTTACTGTGACCCACACAGTACCCTCTTCCACTCACTCTTTACTCTGACCCTCACAGTAGCCTCTGCCCCTCACTCTTTACTGTGACACTCACAGTACCCTCTGCCCCTCACTCTTTACTCTGACCCTCACAGTACCCTCTGCCCCTCACTCTTTACTGTGACCCTCACAGTACCCTCTTCCCCTCACTCTTTACTCTGACCCTCACAGTAGCCTCTGCCCCTCACTCTTTACTGTGACCCTCACAGTACCCTCTGCCGCTCACTCTTCACTCTGACCCTCACAGTGCCCTCTGCCCGTCACTCTTTACTGTGACCCTCACAGTGCCCTCTGCCCCTCACTCTTTACTCTGACCCTCACAGTACCTCTGCACCTCACTCTTTACTGTGACCCTCACTGTACCCTCTGCCACTCACTCTTTACTCTGACCCTCACAGTACCTCTGCCCCTCACTCTTTACTCTGACTCACACAGTACCCTCTGCCCCTCCCTCTTTACTGTGACCCTCACAGTACCTCTGCCCCTCACTCTTTACTGTGACCCTCACAGTACCCTCTGCCCCTCACTCTTTACTGTGACCCTCACAGTACCTCTGCCCCTCACTCTTTACTGTGACCCTCACAATTCCCTCTGCCCCTCACTCTTTACTGTGACCCTCACAGTACCCTCTGCCCCTCCCTCTTTACTGTGACCCTCACAGTACCTCTGCCCCTCACTCTTTACTGTGACCCTCACAGTACCCTCTGTCCCTCACTCTTTACTCTGACCCACACAGTACCCTCTGCCCCTCACTCTTTACTGTGACCCTCACAGTACCTCTGCCCCTCACTCCTTACTGTGACCCTCACAGTACCCTCTGCCCCTCACTCTTTACTGTGACCCTTACAGTACCTCTGCCCCTCGCTCTTTACTGTGTCCCTCACAGTACCTCTGCCCCTCCCTCTTTACTGTGACCCTCACAGTACCTCTGCCCCTCACTCTTTACTGTGACCCTCACAGTACCCTCTGTCCCTCACTCTTTACTCTGACCCACACAGTACCCTCTGCCCCTCACTCTTTACTGTGACCCTCACAGTACCTCTGCCCCTCACTCCTTACTATGACCCTCACAGTACCCTCTGCCCCTCACTCTTTACTGTGACCCTTACAGTACCTCTGCTCCTCACTCTTTACTGTGACCCTCACAATTCCCTCTGCCCCTCACTCTTTACTCTGACCCTCACAGTACCCTCAGCCCTCGCTGTTTACTGTGACCCTCACAGTAGCCTCTGCCCCTCACTCTTTACTGTGACCCTCACAGTACCCTCTGCCCCTCACTCTTTACTGTGACCCTCACAGTACCCTCTGCCCCTCACTCTTTACTGTGACCCTCGCAGTACCTCTGCCCCTCACTCTTTACTGTGACCCTAACAGTACCCTCTGCCACTCACTCTTTACTCTGACCCTCAAAGTACCCTCTGCCCCTCACTCTTTACTCTGACCCTCACAGTACCCTCTTCCACTCACTCTTTACTCTGACCCTCACAGTAGCCTCTGCCCCTCACTCTTTACTGTGACACTCACAGTACCCTCTGCCCCTCACTCTTTACTGTGACCCTCACAGTACCCTCTTCCCCTCACTCGTTACTCTGACCCTCACAGTAGCCTCTGCCCCTCACTCTTTACTGTGACCCTCACAGTACCCTCTGCCGCTCACTCTTCACTCTGACCCTCACAGTGCCCTCTGCCCGTCACTCTTTACTGTGACCCTCACAGTAGCCTCTGCCCCTCACTCTTTACTCTGACCCTCACAGTACCTCTGCACCTCACTCTTTACTGTGACCCTCACTGTACCCTCTGCCACTCACTCTTTACTCTGACCCTCACAGTACCTCTGCCCCTCACTCTTTACTCTGACTCACACAGTACCCTCTGCCCCTCCCTCTTTACTGTGACCCTCACAGTACCTCTGCCCCTCACTCTTTACTGTGACCCTCAGAGTACCCTCTGCCCCTCACTCTTTACTGTGACCCTCACAGTACCTCTGCCCCTCACTCTTTACTGTGACCCTCACAATTCCCTCTGCCCCTCACTCTTTACTGTGACCCTCACAGTACCCTCTGCCCCTCCCTCTTTACTGTGACCCTCACAGTACCTCTGCCCCTCACTCTTTACTGTGACCCTCACAGTACCCTCTGTCCCTCACTCTTTACTCTGACCCACACAGTACCCTCTGCCCCTCACTCTTTACTGTGACCCTTACAGTACCTCTGCCCCTCGCTCTTTACTGTGTCCCTCACAGTACCCTCTTCCCCTCACTCTTTACTGTGACCCTCACAATTCCCTCTGCCCCTCACTCTTTACTCTGACCCTCACAGTACCCTCAGCCCTCGCTGTTTACTGTGACCCTCACAGTAGCCTCTGCCCCTCACTCTTTACTGTGACCCTCACAGTACCCTCTGCCCCTCACTCTTTACTGTGACCCTCACAGTACCCTCTGCCCCTCACTCTTTACTGTGACCCTCGCAGTACCTCTGCCCCTCACTCTTTACTGTGACCCTAACAGTACCCTCTGCCACTCACTCTTTACTCTGACCCTCAAAGTACCCTCTGCCCCTCACTCTTTACTCTGACCCTCACAGTACCCTCTGCCCCTCACTCTTTACTCTGACCATCACAGTACCCTCTGCCCCTCACTCTTTACTGTGACCCTCACAGTACCTCTGCCCCTCACTCTTTACTGTGACCCTCACAGTACCTCTGCCCCTCACTCTTTACTGTGACCCTCACAGTACCCTCTGCCCCTCACTCTTTACTGTGACCCTCACAGTACCCTCTGCCCCTCACTCTTTACTCTGACCCTCACAGTACCCTCTGCCCCTCACTCTTTACTGTGACCCTCACAGTACCCTCTGCCCCTCAGTCTTTACTCTGACCCTCACAGTACTCTCTGCACCTCACTCTTTACTCTGACCCTCACAGTACCCTCTGCCCCTCACGCTTTACTCTGACCCTCACAGTAGCCTCTGCCGCTCTTTCTTTACTGTGACCCTTACAGTAGCCTCTGCCCCTCACTCTTTACTCTGACCCTCACAGTACCCTCTGCCCCTCACTCTTTACTGTGACCCTCACAGTACCCTCTGCCCCTCACTCTTTACTCTGACCCTCACAGTACTCTCTGCACCTCACTCTTTACTCTGACCCTCACAGTACCCTCTGCCCCTCACGCTTTACTCTGACCCTCACATACCCTCTGCCCCTCACTCTTTACTCTGACCCTCACAGTACCCTCTGCCCCTCACTCTTTACTCTGACCCTCACAGTAGCCTCTGCTGCTCACTCTTTACTGTGACCCTCACAGTAGCCTCTCCCCCTCACTCTTTACTGTGACCCTCACAGTACCCTCTGCCCCTCACTCTTTACTCTGACCCTCACAGTAGCCTCTGCCCCTCACTCTTTACTGTGACACTCACAGTACTCTCTGCCCCTCACTCTTTACTGTGACCCTCACAGTACCCTCTTCCCCTCACTCTTTACTCTGACCCTCACAGTAGCCTCTGCCCCTCACTCTTTACTGTGACACTCACAGTACCCTCTGCCCCTCACTCTTTACTGTGACCCTCACAGTACCCTCTTCCCCTCACTCTTTACTCTGACCCTCACAGTGCCCTCTGCCCGTCACTCTTTACTCTGACCCTCACAGTAGCCTCTGCCCCTCACTCTTTACTGTGACCCTCACAGTGCCCTCTGCCCCTCACTCTTTACTCTGACCCTCACAGTACCTCTGCACCTCACTCTTTACTGTGACCCTCACTGTACCCTCTGCCACTCACTCTTTACTCTGACCCTCACAGTACCTCTGCCCCTCACTCTTTACTCTGACTCACACAGTACCCTCTGCCCCTCCCTCTTTACTGTGACCCTCACAGTACCTCTGCCCCTCACTCTTTACTGTGACCCTCACAGTACCCTCTGCCCCTCACTCTTTACTGTGACCCTCACAGTACCTCTGCCCCTCACTCTTTACTGTGACCCTCACAATTCCCTCTGCCCCTCACTCTTTACTGTGACCCTCACAGTACCCTCTGCCCCTCCCTCTTTACTGTGACCCTCACAGTACCTCTGCCCCTCACTCTTTACTGTGACCCTCACAGTACCCTCTGTCCCTCACTCTTTACTCTGACCCACACAGTACCCTCTGCCCCTCACTCTTTACTGTGACCCTCACAGTACCTCTGCCCCTCACTCCTTACTGTGACCCTCACAGTACCCTCTGCCCCTCACTCTTTACTGTGACCCTTACAGTACCTCTGCCCCTCGCTCTTTACTGTGTCCCTCACAGTACCTCTGCCCCTCCCTCTTTACTGTGACCCTCACAGTACCTCTGCCCCTCACTCTTTACTGTGACCCTCACAGTACCCTCTGTCCCTCACTCTTTACTCTGACCCACACAGTACCCTCTGCCCCTCACTCTTTACTGTGACCCTCACAGTACCTCTGCCCCTCACTCCTTACTATGACCCTCACAGTACCCTCTGCCCCTCACTCTTTACTGTGACCCTTACAGTACCTCTGCTCCTCACTCTTTACTGTGACCCTCACAATTCCCTCTGCCCCTCACTCTTTACTCTGACCCTCACAGTACCCTCAGCCCTCGCTGTTTACTGTGACCCTCACAGTAGCCTCTGCCCCTCACTCTTTACTGTGACCCTCACAGTACCCTCTGCCCCTCACTCTTTACTGTGACCCTCACAGTACCCTCTGCCCCTCACTCTTTACTGTGACCCTCGCAGTACCTCTGCCCCTCACTCTTTACTGTGACCCTAACAGTACCCTCTGCCACTCACTCTTTACTCTGACCCTCAAAGTACCCTCTGCCCCTCACTCTTTACTCTGACCCTCACAGTACCCTCTTCCACTCACTCTTTACTCTGACCCTCACAGTAGCCTCTGCCCCTCACTCTTTACTGTGACACTCACAGTACCCTCTGCCCCTCACTCTTTACTGTGACCCTCACAGTACCCTCTTCCCCTCACTCGTTACTCTGACCCTCACAGTAGCCTCTGCCCCTCACTCTTTACTGTGACCCTCACAGTACCCTCTGCCGCTCACTCTTCACTCTGACCCTCACAGTGCCCTCTGCCCGTCACTCTTTACTGTGACCCTCACAGTAGCCTCTGCCCCTCACTCTTTACTCTGACCCTCACAGTACCTCTGCACCTCACTCTTTACTGTGACCCTCACTGTACCCTCTGCCACTCACTCTTTACTCTGACCCTCACAGTACCTCTGCCCCTCACTCTTTACTCTGACTCACACAGTACCCTCTGCCCCTCCCTCTTTACTGTGACCCTCACAGTACCTCTGCCCCTCACTCTTTACTGTGACCCTCAGAGTACCCTCTGCCCCTCACTCTTTACTGTGACCCTCACAGTACCTCTGCCCCTCACTCTTTACTGTGACCCTCACAATTCCCTCTGCCCCTCACTCTTTACTGTGACCCTCACAGTACCCTCTGCCCCTCCCTCTTTACTGTGACCCTCACAGTACCTCTGCCCCTCACTCTTTACTGTGACCCTCACAGTACCCTCTGTCCCTCACTCTTTACTCTGACCCACACAGTACCCTCTGCCCCTCACTCTTTACTGTGACCCTTACAGTACCTCTGCCCCTCGCTCTTTACTGTGTCCCTCACAGTACCCTCTGCCCCTCACTCTTTACTGTGACCCTCACAGTACCCTCTTCCCCTCACTCGTTACTCTGACCCTCACAGTAGCCTCTGCCCCTCACTCTTTACTGTGACCCTCACAGTACCCTCTGCCGCTCACTCTTCACTCTGACCCTCACAGTGCCCTCTGCCCGTCACTCTTTACTGTGACCCTCACAGTAGCCTCTGCCCCTCACTCTTTACTCTGACCCTCACAGTACCTCTGCACCTCACTCTTTACTGTGACCCTCACTGTACCCTCTGCCACTCACTCTTTACTCTGACCCTCACAGTACCTCTGCCCCTCACTCTTTACTCTGACTCACACAGTACCCTCTGCCCCTCCCTCTTTACTGTGACCCTCACAGTACCTCTGCCCCTCACTCTTTACTGTGACCCTCAGAGTACCCTCTGCCCCTCACTCTTTACTGTGACCCTCACAGTACCTCTGCCCCTCACTCTTTACTGTGACCCTCACAATTCCCTCTGCCCCTCACTCTTTACTGTGACCCTCACAGTACCCTCTGCCCCTCCCTCTTTACTGTGACCCTCACAGTACCTCTGCCCCTCACTCTTTACTGTGACCCTCACAGTACCCTCTGTCCCTCACTCTTTACTCTGACCCACACAGTACCCTCTGCCCCTCACTCTTTACTGTGACCCTTACAGTACCTCTGCCCCTCGCTCTTTACTGTGTCCCTCACAGTACCCTCTTCCCCTCACTCTTTACTGTGACCCTCACAATTCCCTCTGCCCCTCACTCTTTACTCTGACCCTCACAGTACCCTCAGCCCTCGCTGTTTACTGTGACCCTCACAGTAGCCTCTGCCCCTCACTCTTTACTGTGACCCTCACAGTACCCTCTGCCCCTCACTCTTTACTGTGACCCTCACAGTACCCTCTGCCCCTCACTCTTTACTGTGACCCTCGCAGTACCTCTGCCCCTCACTCTTTACTGTGACCCTAACAGTACCCTCTGCCACTCACTCTTTACTCTGACCCTCAAAGTACCCTCTGCCCCTCACTCTTTACTCTGACCCTCACAGTACCCTCTGCCCCTCACTCTTTACTCTGACCATCACAGTACCCTCTGCCCCTCACTCTTTACTGTGACCCTCACAGTACCTCTGCCCCTCACTCTTTACTGTGACCCTCACAGTACCTCTGCCCCTCACTCTTTACTGTGACCCTCACAGTACCCTCTGCCCCTCACTCTTTACTGTGACCCTCACAGTACCCTCTGCCCCTCACTCTTTACTCTGACCCTCACAGTACCCTCTGCCCCTCACTCTTTACTGTGACCCTCACAGTACCCTCTGCCCCTCAGTCTTTACTCTGACCCTCACAGTACTCTCTGCACCTCACTCTTTACTCTGACCCTCACAGTACCCTCTGCCCCTCACGCTTTACTCTGACCCTCACAGTAGCCTCTGCCGCTCTTTCTTTACTGTGACCCTTACAGTAGCCTCTGCCCCTCACTCTTTACTCTGACCCTCACAGTACCCTCTGCCCCTCACTCTTTACTGTGACCCTCACAGTACCCTCTGCCCCTCACTCTTTACTCTGACCCTCACAGTACTCTCTGCACCTCACTCTTTACTCTGACCCTCACAGTACCCTCTGCCCCTCACGCTTTACTCTGACCCTCACATACCCTCTGCCCCTCACTCTTTACTCTGACCCTCACAGTACCCTCTGCCCCTCACTCTTTACTCTGACCCTCACAGTAGCCTCTGCTGCTCACTCTTTACTGTGACCCTCACAGTAGCCTCTCCCCCTCACTCTTTACTGTGACCCTCACAGTACCCTCTGCCCCTCACTCTTTACTCTGACCCTCACAGTAGCCTCTGCCCCTCACTCTTTACTGTGACACTCACAGTACTCTCTGCCCCTCACTCTTTACTGTGACCCTCACAGTACCCTCTTCCCCTCACTCTTTACTCTGACCCTCACAGTAGCCTCTGCCCCTCACTCTTTACTGTGACACTCACAGTACCCTCTGCCCCTCACTCTTTACTGTGACCCTCACAGTACCCTCTTCCCCTCACTCTTTACTCTGACCCTCACAGTGCCCTCTGCCCGTCACTCTTTACTCTGACCCTCACAGTAGCCTCTGCCCCTCACTCTTTACTGTGACCCTCACAGTACCCTCTGCCGCTCACTCTTCACTCTGACCCTCACAGTGCCCTCTGCCCGTCACTCTTTACTGTGACCCTCACAGTAGCCTCTGTCCATCACTCTTTACTCTGACCCTCAAAGTACCTCTGCACCTCACTCTTTACTGTGACCCTCACTGTACCCTCTGCCACTCACTCTTTACTCTGACCCTCACAGTACCTCTGCCCTTCACTCTTTACTCTGACTCACACAGTACCCTCTGCCCCTCCCTCTTTACTGTGACCCTCACAGTACCTCTGCCCCTCACTCTTTACTGTGACCCTCACAGTACCCTCTGCCCCTCACTCTTTACTGTGACCCTCACAGTACCTCTGCCCCTCACTCTTTTCTGTGACCCTCACAGTACCCTCTGCCCCTCACTCTTTACTGTGACCCTCACAGTACCTCTGCCCCTCACTCTTTACTCTGACCCTCACAGTACCCTCTGCCCCTCACTCTTTAATGTGACCCTCACAGTAACCTCTGCCCCTCACTCTTTCCTCTGACCCTCACAGTACTCTCTGCACCTCACTCTTTACTCTGACCCTCACAGTACCCTCTGCCCCTCACACTTTGCTGTGACCCTCACAGTGCCCTCTGCCACTCACTCTTTACTCTGACCCTCACAGTACCCTCTGCCACTCACTCTTTACTCTGACCCTCACAGTACCCTCTGCCCCTCACTCTTTACTCTGACCCTCACAGTACCCTCTTCCCCTCACTCTTGACTGTGACCTTCACAGTAGCCTCTGCACCTCACTCTTTACTCTGACCCTCACAGTACCCTCTGCCCCTCACTCTTTGCTGTGACCCTCACAGTACCCTCTGCCCCTCACTCTTTACTGTGACCCTCACAGTACCTCTGCCCCTCACTTTACTGTGACCCTCATAGTACCCTCTGCCCCTCACTCTTTACTGTGACCCTCACAGTACCTCTGCCCCTCACTCTTTACTGTGACCCTCACTGTACCCTCTGCCCCTCACTCTTTACTGTGACCCTCACTGTACCCTCTGCCCCTCAACTTGACTGTGACCCTCACAGTACCTCTGCCCCTCACTCTTTACTGTGACCCTCACTGTACCCTCTGCCCCTCACTCTTTACTGTGACCCTCACAGTAGCCTCTGCCCCTCACTCTTGACTGTGACCCTCACTGTACCCTCTGCCCCTCACTCTTTACTGTGACCCTCACAGTACCTCTGCCCCTCACTCTTTACTGTGACACTCACAGTACCCTCTGCCCCTCACTCTTTACTGTGACCCTCACAGTACCTCTGCCCCTCTGTCTTTACTGTGACCCACACAGTACCCTCTGCCCCTCACTCTTTACTGTGACCCTCACAGTACCTCGGCCCCTCACTTTACTGTGACCCTCACAGTACACTCTGCCCCTCACTATTTACTGTGAACCTCACAGGACCTCTGCCCCTCACTCTTTACTGTGACCCTCATAGTACCCTCTGCCCCTCACTCTTTACTGTGACCCTCACAGTACCCTCTGCCCCTCACTCTTTACTGTGACCCTCACAGTAGACTCTGCCCCTCACTCTTTACTCTGACCCTCACAGTACTCTCTGCACCTCACTCTTTACTCTGACCCTCACAGTACCCTCTGCCCCTCACACTTTGCTGTGACCCTCACAGTGCCCTCTGCCACTCACTCTTTACTCTGACCCTCACAGTAGCCTCTGCCCGTCACTGTTTACTCTGACCCTCACAGTACCCTCTCCCCTCACTCTTTACTGTGACCCTCACAGTACCTCTGCCCCTCACTCTTTACTCTGACCCTCACTGTAGCCTCTGCACTTCACTCTTTACTCTGACCCTCACAGTACCCTCTGCCCCTCACTCTTTACTGTGACACTCACAGTACCTCTGCCCCTCACTCTTTACTGTGACCCTCACCATGCCCTCTGCCCCTCACTCTTTACTCTGACCCTCACAGTACCCTCTGCACCTCACTCTTTACTCTGAGCCTCACAGTACCCTCTGCCCCTCACTCTTTACTCTGACCCTCACAGTAGCCTCTGCCCCTCACTCTTTACTGTGACACTCACAGTACTCTCTGCCCCTCACTCTTTACTGTGACCCTCACAGTACCCTCTTCCCCTCACTCTTTACTCTGACCCTCACAGTAGCCTCTGCCCCTCACTCTTTACTGTGACACTCACAGTACCCTCTGCCCCTCACTCTTTACTGTGACCCTCACAGTACCCTCTTCCCCTCACTCTTTACTCTGACCCTCACAGTGCCCTCTGCCCGTCACTCTTTACTCTGACCCTCACAGTAGCCTCTGCCCCTCACTCTTTACTGTGACCCTCACAGTACCCTCTGCCGCTCACTCTTCACTCTGACCCTCACAGTGCCCTCTGCCCGTCACTCTTTACTGTGACCCTCACAGTAGCCTCTGGCCATCACTCTTTACTCTGACCCTCAAAGTACCTCTGCACCTCACTCTTTACTGTGACCCTCACTGTACCCTCCGCCACTCACTCTTTACTCTGACCCTCACAGTACCTCTGCCCTTCACTCTTTACTCTGACTCACACAGTACCCTCTGCCCCTCCCTCTTTACTGTGACCCTCACAGTACCTCTGCCCCTCACTCTTTACTGTGACCCTCACAGTACCCTCTGCCCCTCACTCTTTACTGTGACCCTCACAGTACCTCTGCCCCTCACTCTTTTCTGTGACCCTCACAGTACCCTCTGCCCCTCACTCTTTACTGTGACCCTCACAGTACCTCTGCCCCTCACTCTTTACTCTGACCCTCACAGTACCCTCTGCCCCTCACTCTTTAATGTGACCCTCACAGTAACCTCTGCCCCTCACTCTTTCCTCTGACCCTCACAGTACTCTCTGCACCTCACTCTTTACTCTGACCCTCACAGTACCCTCTGCCCCTCACACTTTGCTGTGACCCTCACAGTGCCCTCTGCCACTCACTCTTTACTCTGACCCTCACAGTACCCTCTGCCACTCACTCTTTACTCTGACCCTCACAGTACCCTCTGCCCCTCACTCTTTACTCTGACCCTCACAGTACCCTCTGCCCCTCACTCTTGACTGTGACCTTCACAGTAGCCTCTGCACCTCACTCTTTACTCTGACCCTCACAGTACCCTCTGCCCCTCACTCTTTGCTGTGACCCTCACAGTACCCTCTGCCCCTCACTCTTTACTGTGACCCTCACAGTACCTCTGCCCCTCACTTTACTGTGACCCTCATAGTACCCTCTGCCCCTCACTCTTTACTGTGACCCTCACAGTACCTCTGCCCCTCACTCTTTACTGTGACCCTCACTGTACCCTCTGCCCCTCACTCTTTACTGTGACCCTCACTGTACCCTCTGCCCCTCAACTTGACTGTGACCCTCACAGTACCTCTGCCCCTCACTCTTTACTGTGACCCTCACTGTACCCTCTGCCCCTCACTCTTTACTGTGACCCTCACAGTAGCCTCTGCCCCTCACTCTTGACTGTGACCCTCACTGTACCCTCTGCCCCTCACTCTTTACTGTGACCCTCACAGTACCTCTGCCCCTCACTCTTTACTGTGACACTCACAGTACCCTCTGCCCCTCACTCTTTACTGTGACCCTCACAGTACCTCTGCCCCTCTGTCTTTACTGTGACCCACACAGTACCCTCTGCCCCTCACTCTTTACTGTGACCCTCACAGTACCTCGGCCCCTCACTTTACTGTGACCCTCACAGTACACTCTGCCCCTCACTATTTACTGTGAACCTCACAGGACCTCTGCCCCTCACTCTTTACTGTGACCCTCATAGTACCCTCTGCCCCTCACTCTTTACTGTGACCCTCACAGTACCCTCTGCCCCTCACTCTTTACTGTGACCCTCACAGTAGACTCTGCCCCTCACTCTTTACTCTGACCCTCACAGTACTCTCTGCACCTCACTCTTTACTCTGACCCTCACAGTACCCTCTGCCCCTCACACTTTGCTGTGACCCTCACAGTGCCCTCTGCCACTCACTCTTTACTCTGACCCTCACAGTAGCCTCTGCCCGTCACTGTTTACTCTGACCCTCACAGTACCCTCTCCCCTCACTCTTTACTGTGACCCTCACAGTACCTCTGCCCCTCACTCTTTACTCTGACCCTCACTGTAGCCTCTGCACTTCACTCTTTACTCTGACCCTCACAGTACCCTCTGCCCCTCACTCTTTACTGTGACACTCACAGTACCTCTGCCCCTCACTCTTTACTGTGACCCTCACAATGCCCTCTGCCCCTCACTCTTTACTCTGACCCTCACAGTACCCTCTGCACCTCACTCTTTACTCTGACCCTCACAGTACCTCTGCCCCTCACTCTTTACTGTGACCCTCACAGTACCTCTGCCCCTCACTCTTTACTCTGACCCTCACAGTACCTCTGCCCCTCACTCTTTACTCTGACCCTCACAGTACTCTCTGCACCTCACTCTTTACTCTGACCCTCACAGTACCTCTGCCCCTCACTCTTTACTGTGACACTCACAGTACCTCTGCCCCTCACTCTTTACTCTGACCCTCACTGTAGCCACTGCACTTCACTCTTTACTCTGACCCTCACAGTACCCTCTGCCCCTCACTCTTTACTGTGACACTCACAGTACCTCTGCCCCTCACTCTTTACTGTGACCCTCACAATGCCCTCTGCCCCTCACTCTTTACTCTGACCCTCACAGTACCCTCAGCCCTCGCTGTTTACTGTGACCCTCACAGTAGCCTCTGCCCCTCACTCTTTACTGTGACCCTCACAGTACCTCTGCCCCTCACTCTTTACTGTGACCCTCACAGTACCCTCTGCCCCTCACTCTTTACTCTGACCCTCACAGTAGCCTCTGCCGCTCTTTCATTACTGTGACCCTCACAGTACCCACTGCCCCTCACTCTTTACTCTGACCCTCACAGTACCCTCTGCCCCTCAGTCTTTACTCTGACCCTCACAGTACTCTCTGCACCTCACGCTTTACTCTGACCCTCACAGTAGCCTCTGCCGCTCTTTCTTTACTGTGACCCTTACAGTAGCCTCTGCCCCTCACTCTTTACTCTGACCCTCACAGTACCCTCTGCCCCTCACTCTTTACTGTGACCCTCACAGTACCCTCTGCCCCTCACTCTTTACTCTGACCCTCACAGTACTCTCTGCACCTCACTCTTTACTCTGACCCTCACAGTACCCTCTGCCCCTCACGCTTTACTCTGACCCTCACATACCCTCTGCCCCTCACTCTTTACTCTGACCCTCACAGTACCCTCTGCCCCTCACTCTTTACTCTGACCCTCACAGTAGCCTCTGCTGCTCACTCTTTACTGTGACCCTCACAGTAGCCTCTCCCCCTCACTCTTTACTGTGACCCTCACAGTACCCTCTGCCCCTCACTCTTTACTCTGACCCTCACAGTAGCCTCTGCCCCTCACTCTTTACTGTGACACTCACAGTACTCTCTGCCCCTCACTCTTTACTGTGACCCTCACAGTACCCTCTTCCCCTCACTCTTTACTCTGACCCTCACAGTAGCCTCTGCCCCTCACTCTTTACTGTGACACTCACAGTACCCTCTGCCCCTCACTCTTTACTGTGACCCTCACAGTACCCTCTTCCCCTCACTCTTTACTCTGACCCTCACAGTGCCCTCTGCCCGTCACTCTTTACTCTGACCCTCACAGTAGCCTCTGCCCCTCACTCTTTACTGTGACCCTCACAGTACCCTCTGCCGCTCACTCTTCACTCTGACCCTCACAGTGCCCTCTGCCCGTCACTCTTTACTGTGACCCTCACAGTAGCCTCTGCCCCTCACTCTTTACTCTGACCCTCAAAGTACCTCTGCACCTCACTCTTTACTGTGACCCTCACTGTACCCTCTGCCACTCACTCTTTACTCTGACCCTCACAGTACCTCTGCCCTTCACTCTTTACTCTGACTCACACAGTACCCTCTGCCCCTCCCTCTTTACTGTGACCCTCACAGTACCTCGGCCCCTCACTCTTTACTGTGACCCTCACAGTACCCTCTGCCCCTCACTCTTTACTGTGACCCTCACAGTACCTCTGCCCCTCACTCTTTTCTGTGACCCTCACAGTACCCTCTGCCCCTCACTCTTTACTGTGACCCTCACAGTACCTCTGCCCCTCACTCTTTACTCTGACCCTCACAGTACCCTCTGCCCCTCACTCTTTAATGTGACCCTCACAGTACCCTCTGCCCCTCACACTTTGCTGTGACCCTCACAGTGCCCTCTGCCACTCACTCTTTACTCTGACCCTCACAGTACCCTCTGCCACTCACTCTTTACTCTGACCCTCACAGTACCCTCTGCCCCTCACTCTTTACTCTGACCCTCACAGTACCCTCTGCCCCTCACTCTTGACTGTGACCTTCACAGTAGCCTCTGCACCTCACTCTTTACTCTGACCCTCACAGTACCCTCTGCCCCTCACTCTTTGCTGTGACCCTCACAGTACCCTCTGCCCCTCACTCTTTACTGTGACCCTCACAGTACCTCTGCCCCTCACTTTACTGTGACCCTCATAGTACCCTCTGCCCCTCACTCTTTACTGTGACCCTCACAGTACCTCTGCCCCTCACTCTTTACTGTGACCCTCACTGTACCCTCTGCCCCTCACTCTTTACTGTGACCCTCACTGTACCCTCTGCCCCTCAACTTGACTGTGACCCTCACAGTACCTCTGCCCCTCACTCTTTACTGTGACCCTCACTGTACCCTCTGCCCCTCACTCTTTACTGTGACCCTCACAGTAGCCTCTGCCCCTCACTCTTGACTGTGACCCTCACTGTACCCTCTGCCCCTCACTCTTTACTGTGACCCTCACAGTACCTCTGCCCCTCACTCTTTACTGTGACACTCACAGTACCCTCTGCCCCTCACTCTTTACTGTGACCCTCACAGTACCTCTGCCCCTCTGTCTTTACTGTGACCCACACAGTACCCTCTGCCCCTCACTCTTTACTGTGACCCTCACAGTACCTCGGCCCCTCACTTTACTGTGACCCTCACAGTACACTCTGCCCCTCACTCTTTACTGTGAACCTCACAGGACCTCTGCCCCTCACTCTTTACTGTGACCCTCATAGTACCCTCTGCCCCTCACTCTTTACTGTGACCCTCACAGTACCCTCTGCCCCTCACTCTTTACTGTGACCCTCACAGTAGACTCTGCCCCTCACTCTTTACTCTGACCCTCACAGTACTCTCTGCACCTCACTCTTTACTCTGACCCTCACAGTACCCTCTGCCCCTCACACTTTGCTGTGACCCTCACAGTGCCCTCTGCCACTCACTCTTTACTCTGACCCTCACAGTAGCCTCTGCCCGTCACTGTTTACTCTGACCCTCACAGTACCCTCTCCCCTCACTCTTTACTGTGACCCTCACAGTACCTCTGCCCCTCACTCTTTACTCTGACCCTCACTGTAGCCTCTGCACTTCACTCTTTACTCTGACCCTCACAGTACCCTCTGCCCCTCACTCTTTACTGTGACACTCACAGTACCTCTGCCCCTCACTCTTTACTGTGACCCTCACAATGCCCTCTGCCCCTCACTCTTTACTCTGACCCTCACAGTACCCTCTGCACCTCACTCTTTACTCTGACCCTCACAGTACCTCTGCCCCTCACTCTTTACTGTGACCCTCACAGTACCTCTGCCCCTCACTCTTTACTCTGACCCTCACAGTACTCTCTGCACCTCACTCTTTACTCTGACCCTCACAGTACCCTCTGCCCCTCACTCTTTACTGTGACACTCACAGTACCTCTGCCCCTCACTCTTTACTGTGACCCTCACAATGCCCTCTGCCCCTCACTCTTTACTCTGACCCTCACAGTACCCTCAGCCCTCGCTGTTTACTGTGACCCTCACAGTAGCCTCTGCCCCTCACTCTTTACTGTGACCCTCACAGTAGCCTCTGCCCCTCACTCTTTACTGTGACCCTCACAGTACCCTCTGCCCCTCACTCTTTACTCTGACCCTCACAGTAGCCTCTGCCGCTCTTTCATTACTGTGACCCTCACAGTACCCACTGCCCCTCACTCTTTACTCTGACCCTCACATACCCTCTGCCCCTCACTCTTTACTCTGACCCTCACAGTACCCTCTGCCCCTCACTCTTTACTCTGACCCTCACAGTAGCCTCTGCTGCTCACTCTTTACTGTGACCCTCACAGTAGCCTCTGCCCCTCACTCTTTACTGTGACCCTCACAGTACCCTCTGCCCCTCACACTTTACTCTGACCCTCACAGTAGCCTCTGCCCCTCACTCTTTACTGTGACACTCACAGTACCCTCTGCCCCTCACTCTTTACTGTGACCCTCACAGTACCCTCTTCCCCTCACTCTTTACTCTGACCCTCACAGTACCCTCTTCCCCTCACTCTTTACTCTGACCCTCACAGTAGCCTCTGCCCCTCACTCTTTACTGTGACCCTCACAGTACCCTCTGCCGCTCACTCTTTACTCTGACCCTCACAGTGCCCTCTGCCCGTCACTCTTTACTGTGACCCTCACAGTAGCTTCTGCCCCTCACTCTTTACTCTGACCCTCACAGTACCCTCTGCACCTCACTCTTTACTGTGACCCTCATTGTACCCTCTGCCACTCACTCTTTACTCTGACCCTCACAGTACCTCTGCCCCTCACTCTTTACTCTGACCCACACAGTACCCTCTGTCCCTCACTCTTTACTGTGACCCTCACAGTACCTCTGCCCCTCACGCTTTACTGTGACCCTCACAGTAGCCTCTGCCCCTCACTCTTTACTGTGACCCTCACAGTAGCCTCTGCCCCTCACTCTTTACTCTGACCCTCACAGTAGCCTCTGCCCCTCACTCTTTACTCTGACCCTCACAGTACTCTCTGCACCTCACTCTTTCCTCTGACCCTCACAGTACCCGCTGCCCCTCACTCTTTACTCTGACCCTCACAGTACTCTCTGCACCTCACTCTTTCCTCTGACCCTCACAGTACCCTCTGCCCCTCACACTTTACTGTGACCCTCACAGTGCCCTCTGCCACTCACTCTTTACTCTGACCCTCAAAGTACCCTCTGCCCCTCACTCTTGACACTGACCCTCACAGTACCCTCTTCCCCTCACTCTTTACTGTGACCCTCACAGTAGCCTCTGCACCTCACTCTTTACTCTGACCCTCAAAGTACCCTCTGCACCTCACTCTTTACTCTGACCCTCACAGTACCCTCTGCCCCTCACGCTTTACTGTGACCCTCATAGTACCTCTGCCCCTCACTCTTTACTGTGACCCTCACAGTACCTCTGCCCCTCACTCTTTACTGTGACCCTCACTGTACCCTCTGCCCCTCACTCTTTACTGTGACCCTCACTGTACCCTCTGCCCCTCACTCTTTACTGTGACCCTCACTGCACCCTCTGCCCCTCACTCTTTACTGTGACCCTCAGTGTACCGTCTGCCCCTCACTCTTCACTCTGACCCTCACAGTACCCTCTGCCCCTCACTCTTTACTCTGACCCTCACTGTACCCTCTGCCCCTCACTCTTTACTCTGACCCTCACAGTACCCTCTGCCCCTCACTCTTTACTCTGACCCTCAAAGTACCCTCTGCCCCTCACTCTTTACTCTGACCCTCACAGTACCCTCTGCCCCTCACTCTTTACTCTGACCCTCACAGTAGCCTCTGCCCCTCACTCTTTACTGTGACCCTCACAGTACCCTCTGCCCCTCACTCTTTACTGTGACCCTCACAGTACCTCTGCCCCTCACTCTTGACTGTGACCCGAACAGTACCCTCTGCCACTCACTCTTTACTCTGACCCTCAAAGTACCCTCTGCCCCTCACTCTTTACTCTGACCCTCACAGTACCCTCTGCCCCTCACTCTTTACTCTGACCCACACAGTACCCTCTGCCCCTCACTCTTTACTGTGACCCACACAGTACCCTCTGCCCCTCACTCTTTACTGTGACCCTCACAGTACCCTCTGCCCCTCACTCTTTACTGTGACCCTCACAGTACCCTCTGCCCCTCACTCTTTACTCTGACCCACACAGTACCCTCTGCCCCTCACTCTTTACTGTGACCCACACAGTACCCTCTGCCCCTCACTCTTTACTGTGACCCTCACAGTACCCTCTGCTCCTCACTCTTTACTGTGACCCTCACAGTACCCTCTGCCCCTCACTCTTTACTCTGACCCACACAGTACCTCTGCCCCTCACTCTTTACTGTGACCCTCACTGTACCCTCTGCCCCTCACTCTTTACTGTGACCCTCACTGTACCCTCTGCCCCTCACTCTTTACTGTGACCCTCACAGTACCTCTGCCCCTCACTCTTTACTGTGACCCTCACTGTACCCTCTGCCCCTCACTCTTTACTGTGACCCTCACAGTAGCCTCTGCCCCTCACTCTTTACTGTGACACTCACAGTACCCTCTGCCCCTCACTCTTTACTGTGACCCTCACAGTAGCCTCTGTCCCTCACTCTTTACTCTGACCCACACAGTACCCTCTGCCCCTCACTCTTTACTGTGACCCTCACAGTACCTCGGCCCCTCACTTTACTGTGACCCTCACAGTACACTCTGCCCCTCACTCTTTACTGTGAACCTTTCAGTACCTCTGCCCCTCACTCTTTACTGTGACCCTCATAGTACCCTCTGCCCCTCACTCTTTACTCTGACCCTCACAGTGCCCTCTGCCCGTCACTCTTTACTCTGACCCTCACAGTAGCCTCTGCCCCTCACTCTTTACTGTGACCCTCACAGTACCCTCTGCCGCTCACTCTTCACTCTGACCCTCACAGTGCCCTCTGCCCGTCACTCTTTACTGTGACCCTCACAGTAGCCTCTGCCCCTCACTCTTTACTCTGACCCTCACAGTACCTCTGCCCCTCACTCCTTACTGTGACCCTCACAGTACCCTCTGCCCCTCACTCTTTACTGTGACCCTCACAGTACCTCTGCCCCTCGCTCTTTACTGTGTCCCTCACAGTAACCTCTGCCCCTCACTCTTTACTGTGACCCTCACAATGCCCTCTGCCCCTCACTCTTTACTCTGACCCTCACAGTACCCTCAGCCCTCGCTGTTTACTGTGACCCTCACAGTAGCCTCTGCCCCTCACTCTTTACTGTGACCCTCACAGTGCCCTCTGCCCGTCACTCTTTACTCTGACCCTCACAGTAGCCTCTGCCCCTCACTCTTTACTGTGACCCTCACAGTACCCTCTGCCGCTCACTCTTCACTCTGACCCTCACAGTGCCCTCTGCCCGTCACTCTTTACTGTGACCCTCACAGTAGCCTCTGCCCCTCACTCTTTACTCTGACCCTCACAGTACCTCTGCCCCTCACTCCTTACTGTGACCCTCACAGTACCCTCTGCCCCTCACTCTTTACTGTGACCCTCACAGTACCTCTGCCCCTCGCTCTTTACTGTGTCCCTCACAGTAACCTCTGCCCCTCACTCTTTACTGTGACCCTCACAATGCCCTCTGCCCCTCACTCTTTACTCTGACCCTCACAGTACCCTCAGCCCTCGCTGTTTACTGTGACCCTCACAGTAGCCTCTGCCCCTCACTCTTTACTGTGACCCTCACAGTACCTCTGCCCCTCACTCTTTACTGTGACCCTCACAGTACCCTCTGCCCCTCACTCTTTACTGTGACCCTCACAGTACCCTCTGCCCCTCACTCTTTACTCTGACCCTCACAGTAGCCTCTGCCACTCTTTCTTTACTGTGACCCTCAAAGTAGCCTCTGCCCCTCACTCTTTACTGTGACCCTCACAGTAGCCTCTGCCACTCACTCTTTACTGTGACCCTCACAGTAGCCTCTGCCACTCACTCTTTACTCTGACCCTCACAGTACCCACTGCCCCTCACTCTTTACTGTGACCCTCACAGTACCCTCTGCCCCTCACTCTTTACTCTGACCCTCACAGTACTCTCTGCACCTCACTCTTTACTCTGACCCTCACAGTACCCTCTGCCCCTCACGCTTTACTCTGACCCTCACATACCCTCTGCCCCTCACTCTTTACTCTGACCCTCACAGTAGCCTCTGCTGCTCACTCTTTACTGTGACCCTCACAGTAGCCTCTGCCCCTCACTCTTTACTGTGACCCTCACAGTACCCTCTGCCCCTCACTCTTTACTCTGACCCTCACAGTAGCCTCTGCCCCTCACTCTTTACTGTGACACTCACAGTACCCTCTGCCCCTCACTCTTTACTGTGACCCTCACAGTACCCTCTTCCCCTCACTCTTTACTCTGACCCTCACAGTACCCTCTGCCGCTCACTCTTTACTCTGACCCTCACAGTGCCCTCTTCCCGTCACTCTTTACTGTGACCCTCACAGTACCCTCTGCCCCTCACTCTTTACTCTGACCCTCACAGTACCTCTGCACCTCACTCTTTACTGTGACCCTCACTGTACCCTCTGCCACTCACTCTTTACTCTGACCCTCACAGTACCTCTGCCCCTCACTCTTTACTCTGACCCACACAGTACCCTCTGCCCCTCACTCTTTACTGTGACCCTCACAGTACCTCTGCCCCTCACTCTTTACTGTGACCCTCACAGTACCCTCTGCCCCTCACTCTTTACTGTGACCCTCACAGTACCCTCTGCCCCTCACTCTTTACTCTGACCCTCACAGTAGCCTCTGCCCCTCACTCTTTACTCTGACCCTCACAGTACCCTGTGCCCCTCACACTTTGCTGTGACCCTCACAGTGCCCTCTGCCACTCACTCTTTACTCTGACCCTCACAGTACCCTCTGCCCCTCACTCTTTACTGTGACCCTCACAGTACCCTCTGCACCTCACTCTTTACTCTGACCCTCACAGTACCCTGTGCCCCTCACACTTTGCTGTGACCCTCACAGTGCCCTCTGCCACTCACTCTTTACTCTGACCCTCACAGTACCCTCTGCCCCTCACTCTTTACTGTGACCCTCACAGTACCCTCTGCACCTCACTCTTTACTCTGACCCACACAGTACCTCTGCCCCTCACTCTTTACTCTGACCCACACAGTACCTCTGCCCCTCACTCTTTACTGTGACCCTCATAGTACCTCTGCCCCTCACTCTTTACTGTGACCCTCACAGTACCTCTGCCCCTCACTCTTTACTGTGACCCTCACTGTACCCTCTGCCCCTCACTCTTTACTGTGACCCTCACAGTACCTCTGCCCCTCACTCTTTACTGTGGCCCTCACTGCACCCTCTGCCCCTCACTCTTTACTGTGACCCTCACTGTACCGTCTGCCCCTCACTCTTTACTCTGACCCTCACAGTACCCTCTGCCCCTCACTCTTTACTCTGACCCTCACAGTACTCTCTGCACCTCACTCTTTACTCTGACCCTCACTGTACCCTCTGCCCCTCACTCTTTACTCTGACCCTCACAGTACCCTCTGCCCCTCACTCTTTATTCTGACCCTCACAGTAGCCTCTGCTGCTCACTCTTTTCTGTGACCCTCACAGTAGCCTCTGCCCCTCACTCTTCACTGTGACCCTCACAGTTCCCTCTGCCCCTCACTCTTTACTGTGACCCTCACAGTAGCCTCTGCCCCTCACTCTTTACTGTGACACTCACAGTACCCTCTGCCCCTCACTCTTTACTGTGACACTCACAGTACCCTCTGCCACTCACTCTTCACTGTGACCCTCACAGTACCTCTGCCCCTCACTCTTTACTGTGACACTCACAGTACCCTCTGCCCCTCACTCTTTACTGTGACCCTCACAGTAGCCTCTGCCCCTCACTCTTTACTCTGACCCACACAGTACCCTCTGCCCCTCACTCTTTACTGTGACCCTCACAGGAGCCTCTGCCCCTCACTCTTTACTCTCACCCACACAGTACCCTCTGCCCCTCACTCTTTACTGTGACCCTCACAGTAGCCTCTGCTGCTCACTCTTTTCTGTGACCCTCACAGTAGCCTCTGCCCCTCACTCTTATCTGTGACCCTCACAGTACCCTCTGCCCCTCACTCTTCACTGTGACCCTCACAGTACCCTCTGCCCCTCACTCTTTACTGTGACCCTCACAGTAGCCTCTGCCCCTCACTCTTTACTCTCTCCCACACAGTACCCTCTGCCCCTCACTCTTTACTGTGACCCTCACAGTACCTCGGCCCCTCACTTTACTGTGACCCTCACAGTACCCTCTGCCCCTCACTCTTTACTGTGAACCTCACAGTACCTCTGCCCCTCACTCTTTACTGTGACCCTCATAGTACCCTCTGCCCCTCACTCTTTACTGTGACCCTCACAGTACCCTCTGCCCCTCACTCTTTACTGTGACCCTCACA